>NW_021633138.1:0-70244 GCF_004799145.2 Neltuma alba
TTGATTTCAACATACCATCAAGGATAAATAGGTCTGGGACATGCCTCATCTGGAATTCCGATTTCAACTTTGGGTATCCAATACACTCAACCTCATACATAAGATTACAGGCCTGTTCCTCAACTGAAACCACGGCTCTATGAGCATTATGCAATAAATTGAAGTCTTCCATAATAAACAAGAACCTAGAACTCAAAACATGATAGGTTACAGACAAAACTTGATAAATCGTTCAATCATCGAGGAGCAAGCGCAAAATTAAGCAATGCCCCACCAACCGGTTGCCCCCCTGTTCTATTGCAAAATCAAGAGCCAAGTTGATCAACGATCAGCTCCACGCCTGGATGAGGACCATGCTGACGACGACCTTGAACCCCCACCAGCACCAAAGCAGGTCTTCGGTCATCACTACGCCATCTGTCACCATCCTGCCTGCTAGGGTTTGTCCATCGATCAGCTTCTAAAGGAGCACAGGGTTTGGGACTTCAGCTCTCACGACGGAACTTAGGTACGTATTTCCCAGGGGCAGAGGCAGCTGCAGCCCCTGCCGCAGCTGGTGCAGTAGCGGTGGTTCCAGCCTCCAATGGGCGGGCTGGAGGTTCAAGAGGCTTCATCACAGCTGCTTCACCCCTTCTGCCAACAGTGCTTCTTTCTTCTTCCTCTCCGCCTTCTCTTCAAGTTCCCGCTCTCTTTGCCTCTGCTTTTCTAGTATCTCAGCCAATTTCGCCAAGTGCTCAGCCTCTTCTTCTTCCGCCTCTCAGCCTCTGCAAAGTCATCAATGCCGATGAGCAAGGAAAATATACCAAGAAAGGATCTGACCGTGGAGCAGAGCATTTATAATCAAGTGCTGAGGAAATAGTTTCTGGTAAGGTTACCTTCACGCTTCCGAGCTTCCTCCTCTTCACGCAATTTTTCCTGTCTCTCTTCTTCTAACCTCAGATAATACTTCAACTTCCTCATCTTTTCCCTCTCCTGTCTCCTGGCCTGTAAAATCCTTGAGATTCGCTCCTCTCTTTCCCGACTCAACCTATTAAATTCTGCCTGACGAGAACTGACGACTCTCTCTTGATAAATCTCCTACATAAAGTTATCACATGCAGCATAAGTCAGAAGAAGGGCATGTTGGTGAGAAAATGAGCAGATTGATCCCACTTAAGTAGAGAACAGACAGAAAGCACACAAAGTAGAAAATTAAAAGACTCGAAACAGAACTCTCTAGTTACGTTCTCAAAATAGTTTCCATCCAATATAACGCAGATATCACGAGTCATCTATTACAATTCCTTAAAGACCGCTAACAGTTAACAAGCCACAGAAGTTGATGATTACTGACTTTATTGCCAACCATACGAGCCAGCCTTTCCTTCTCCTTGAGATCTCCCTCATGGCGCTGTTTGCTAACTTCAACCTCAAGCTGCATCAAAGCATAGTGGGTCAAAGAGAGGGAAGATATTATTTATTCATGCAAAAGAATATACACGTTACACAAACAGTAGTGCACATCCTTCCAAACAAAACAGAAGAAATAAACTATCACCCGGGGGAAAAAAAAAAAAAACACAAAACACAGGAGAGGTAAACTACCTGTTGCTCACGCTCATGGAGAAGCTTTTCTTCCACTAGGCGCTTTTGATATGCAGCTTCAATCAAGGGAGCAGCCTCCTCTCTTTTCTTTTGGCTCTTTCAAATAGTCCATTGTTTTAGCTAATTTTTGTAGTTTCTTTTCCATTTCTTGTCTTTCCCGGAGTTGTTCAGTCAACGTCAACTCCATCAGTGTTTGCTTGGTCAGTTTTTCCTGCCAGATATAACTCACTCTCAGTACGTCCTAACCAAAATAATTGGAAATCTAGTCAGAAGTAGACTTCAACTTACACCCTCAATGATTGGCTTCTTTCCCTTCTTTTTAATACGCTTCTCAGCTTCCTGAAGCAATGCTTGAGCTTCTTCCATTTCTCTCTCTTCTATTTCTCTGAGAATTCTCTGATTCTTCCTCTGCTCATACTCATTGGCAAGTCTTCTTTGTTCTGCTTCTTCAGTTATTTTCTGCAGTCTCAATCTCTTTGATTCCTCCTCTCTTTCCTTTAATATATACAGGATTAAAGGGAAAATTTAATCTCTTAAAATAAAAAATGATTAAATTGAAATTGCAAGCTCTCATGCATCACTAATTCACAAGACCATACCATTTCAAGAAGCTGCCGTTCTTGTTCTTCTTTTCGCTTCTCAATAATTGATTTCCGTGCAAGAAGCCTCTTGTGTTCCTTGGCAACAACTTCATTCAAGGAGGGAAGCAAAGCTCCAATTTTTGATGGTTTTCTATCAGGAGGATAAATCATTTGTCTCGCCTTGTTCAGATGTTCAGCAAACTTAGCCAAGTGATCCCTTAAGCCATCAGACTCTAGATTCTGCAATAGAAAATACGCAATTACTATTTACTTTAAGTACAGTAGGGCTAGTAAGAGCAGGGATTCTAGAGATTTCACGATGATGTTAAATGAGATTAATTTTCAACATATCACAAGTTATTTTTCTGCAAAAGCAAAATCTATTGCCAAGTGCATCTATTATTGAACCATTATGAGGTGAAATGGCGTGTTGTCTTCTATGATATCATGCGTTAGTAAGGCAACTAAACCAACTGAATGGCAACATACCGTCTTGCAGAAAACTACAACCTTCCTCATGTGATCAACTTTCATGGATACAAACTTATGCTTAGCAGCATCCACAGAAATCTTCTCCACAACAGAAAAATCAAAAAAGGGGATCATTCCAGATAAGGTCTCAATCTTCATTGTCTGGTAAACGTTGGACACCTGAAAAACCAAAGGATAACATTTAGCACACAGAATTCAGCATGTCCAGAAGAAATGATTAAATATCCAAAAATTGACACCATATATTAAAATGCACCTGCTGTAGCAACCTCAAGGTAGCTAGTTTCTCCAATGCTGGGACATACTGACACAGCTGCACCTCAGGGACAGAAGAAGCAGTGGAGAGCTTACCCCCCAACTTAGATATTTTAGTTAGCAGAGGCTGAACTTTCGATGGAAGATCCAGGGGAAGAAATTCATGTTCCAAGAGATGATAAATGTCCTTCACTTCCTGAGTCACACAAGACATTACACCCTTGGACACCTGTAGTGACAACCAGAAGACAAACATGAGGATGATTGAACCCTTTGTTGGGGTCAATATAACACATACTCCAAACCCTTTGTTTTAAGCCCATTATTAATTATGTCCAAACTGCAGGCTTAATCAATGGAAGGGAGGGAGCAAGACAAAATCAACAAGTAAAACAATCATAAAAAGGTGTCAATGATATAGAAAATTCTGGTGTCCAGAATTTAAACAAAGTTTCGCCACCTAATGCTTTTGGTCTCATATTTGCCACCTCACTAAATTCCCCTATCCACAAATCATGCAAAAAGCAAAAATAAATTATCAAGAAATTAATGCAGATCAAAAGTATAACTGAACAAAAAGTTTCAACCTTACCAGTTCAGCAAGAAGGGCTGACCTTGAAAGCTGAGGAAAAGAAAAAAAGGTGACAAAAGCAAAATAGTTAGATTCAAGGAAAAAGACATTGATACACTAACTTGAGAGAACGGTTAAAAACGTATGTTACCACTTCTCTGCTCTCAGGTTTACTTTCAAGGTTAAAACCAATGAGATTAGCCATCCTCAAATTCCTCTCTTTTTCATGCTCCAATTCCAAATGAGATGCACCTTGAGTGTGATCATGGGGAGGCACTGAAAGTGCAGCCAGAACAACAGACGAAGCTATCAATTGAAGATCTTTCTGGCTCAGATTCTTATTAAAGTTCTTCTGCAGTAAAAAGAGCCTGAACCACGCATATGCATGATATAGATGGCTTGACGATATCCAAAATATTTCTGTCAGCTTAGCATAGTAGAGAACCATCAATGATGCCTTGGGTGTTTTCTTGACAATGCACATAAGTCCATGTATATCTTCAATAGATCTAAAAGCTTCCTGCAAAATTAAAAAAAACTTTTCAACACTCCATTGACAGACACTTTAAAGACATGTAAGAAAAACTAGGAGAGAATGACTAACCTGCCAGAGTTCAAGCTCAGTTGCAACTTTCAGCTGCTCAAATCTGGTATCTAGATATAGTTGCAGGCTTTCAGGTGCTGAAAGATCAGGTCGGTCACGTTGGTCTCGATATTTATTAAGATTGGCAAGATGGTTTCTTATAATTTCACAAAGTCTGCGGAACTCTGTTGTTCGCTTATATTGCTTACAAAATTGAAAAGCCCGATGTGCTGTCATCTACACAAAGAAAGATAGTTAATTAAATGTTCAAAAAATTCAGATCAAATCAAGGAATATAAAATGTCAAAATAAAATAACATCCAGCAAAAGCAATAACATGCCAAACGCAACCAATCAATAATTCACTACTGTTAAAATTTTAAATTTAGAAACAGTGTATTATTAATCAATATGGAGCAGTTACATGGCAATTAATCACACTGTCCCCGACGCCAGGAAAATTTTTAAGCAGTTCATGAGGCTCTCTTATGTCCCAGATATCCCAATTAAGATTACTCTAAGACTTAAGAAGCATATGACTTCCGGATGGCTGGCACCCTCCATAAAGTGACCAATTAAAAAAAGGGTATTACATATCTGCAGGAAATTTCAAGTCCAACGACAGTCCATATATCAAAGGCAAACACAAATTTAGAAAGAGAGAGATCAATAAATTAAATTGGTTAGGGTGAAAAACTTTGGAGGATAAACATTAAACTACTTTATAAACAACAGCATCAACGCCTAAAAATATAGAAAACGCAGAAGCTACAGTAAAATAAAAGGGGGGAAGAAAAACTTACAGCATATAGAGCTTCCAGTTTTGAATTGTTGCGTAATATTTCAAGCACTGTCCTATACGTTTCCCAGAGAAATTTAAACCATGGAGTAACAAGCTCCCTGTCAGATCTCTCTTTTCCTTTCTCTCCACTCACATAACTAAGCATCAAGTCCTCAGGCCTTTTATCTGCCTCTAAATCATCAACATCGAGAGCCTCTTCCAATGCCTGTGCCTGGCTGCGAGCTTGTTCAGCCTTCTCCGTTGACAGATGCATGAAATGCTTGATCACCTCCTCCAGTGAACTGACATTAACTTGCTGACATATAATACGATACTGAATGAGCCCATCCTTCGCAAATCGCCCTTTCCGCATGTCTACGCACAGTTCTACATATTTAAACATTATCCTTTCAAGTGTCTTCTGCCATGCTCTATATCTTTTTGAAGTGATAAGGCTATGTAGAGTTTGCAAAGCATCCTGCTTCTGTCCAACATTAATCAATTCTGCACATTGAATTTTACATAGAATAAGTCCACGGCATTACTACATTTGAAAATAGAACCATATCTTCCAACAAAGACATGAAAGTCTCTATCTAAATGAAATAAGAAGGTAAAAGTTCATCGCTCAAACTTACCTTCCGCTCTTTTCAGAGCATTCTCAGGCTTCAAAAAAGAAGTCATTTTAGGCTTTCAGCAGAAATCAACTATCCCTGCTCCAAGATGAAATAGAAAATGACCAACATGAGAAAACATATCTCCTATTAACCGAACAAAAGAGAAAAACCACATCTGCGTAAAATATCAGGGGGGCCGGGGAAATCTGGGAACAATATAGAGTTGCGTTTACAACCCCCCCCCCAAAAAAAAAACCTTCGATTATATAGTGGGAAAAAAATCCATCCAAGTTCAACCGAGCAGAACAAAACATTGCCGAGAATCAGTGAATTAAGAGCTCACTGATGCGCCCATAACGACAGCCTTAACGTGTCACCAAAATCAGGTGCAGAGAACAGATAAATAGCATCAAGTTTACGATCAAGACTACGATAAACAATACAGGGGAGAAAATTAGATAAGCTGTAAACAAAGTTACAATTTTGAAGATCACGAACGATATTAAAACCCGAGAAATCCATGCGTCCAGTTAAGGTAGGATGAAAACCAAACAGAAGCAACAGGGATTCATCATTACGAGCGTTTAACATTTACAGAAACTCAAAACGGGTGTGGCCACATAAAAAGAGTGAGATTGAGAACGAAAAGGCGGAAAATCACGGAGAAGAAAGAAACCTGTGTTGGTTGTTCTCAGAGTAGATCCTACAGAGATGGCCGCCCTCCTACCACTCTCCAGCGTTGTTACCCTAGAGAACACGAGAGCGCAAAGAGTTAGCGATGCCTTGTGCCGAGGAGCTTACCTCTCCCATCATCACTTAAAATAATCCGGGCCGGATTTTAGGCCATTAACGGGTCGAACTTCCACATCAACATTCCTTTCGGGCTCAACCAGACCGCCCATCAACTGGGCCCATTAAGAGATTTGCACCTTGCAGGTTTTTCCTTAAAAAAACAGAGAGAGAGAACCCCGGGCTTCCATGGTTTTCCCTTCTGTTTTTTTTTTGGACTGAATGTTTCCCTACTTTTCTACTCTTCCTTCGTTTTTTTCTCCTTGAATTTCTCTCTTTTTTTTGGTGAATAATACGGGGCCCAAAGGCCCAATCTTATTAATCCTTCACAAAACATAGGATATCCACCCCCACAAAATCAGCATACAAGTGCTTTCATACAATCAGAGGCGGCACCTCAAAATAGCCTCCACCTCATCAATCTCAAAACTAAAATTAAAAAGTCTATCAGCACAGGAATTTCCTTCTCTATGCACATGCTTAATCCTTATTCTCTCAAAACTAGTCAAAACATTCTTTACAGCTTTCAAAAAATTAGAAGGATGATCAGTCTCATGCAACAAGCTACGTAAAATATTAATAACAGTAGAAGAGTCACATTCAACAATAAAGTGATTAATTCCACCACTCCTTGCCATCTGCAAACCTGTAAACACTGCCTAGATTTCAGCCTTGATAGCTGAACACTTACCCAATCTTTTTGAGAACCTCTGATCCACCTACTATCACACCCTCTCAACAAGCCCCCACAGCCGGCCAAACCATTTTGCCCCTTTGATGCCCCATCCATGTTCAACTTGATCCAGCCAACCTTTGGAGCCTCCCAACCAATGTACTGTTCTCTCTAGTTTGAACCACTTATCCCTCCACTTTCTCTGAATATCAAAATTTCTTGAACATATCTGTCAATACTACTACAAGGTTCCTCAGGCAAAACAACCCCTTCCTCAAATAATGATTTGTTTCTCTATTTCCATAGCTACCAACATGTAACACCAAAAACCACTCTTCACCTTTCATCTTTACAACCCAGGCACCATCTAAACCAGTCTTTCCCATTTAGCTGGAAAAAGTCAGCTTTATAGGTGAAACCCTCCCACCTATTCCAAACATACCTTGCAACACAACAATCTCTAAGTACATGCATAAGATTTTCATTAATCCCTTCACACCTGAAACAATACTTAGAACCTCCCAAAAATCTCTTCCTTCGTTCAGCAATTAGTAATCTATCATGAGTTGCCAACCATAGAAAAACTTGAATCCTTCTTGGACCCTTCCAATGCCAGGTCCTATTGTAACATCCTTATTTTTATCTAGTATTTAATTAAATTTATAAATAAATATATTTTAGTATTAAGTTAATTATAAAAAAAAAGTTAGATATAGGCAAATTATCATTATTATTATTTTAATAATGTTTTTGTGTGTTATTGTGTGTGTGGATGATATTCTAGAAAATTAAATCATAGTATAGAAGTCCCACATTGACTAATCTTTAGAGTGAAGGAGGTTGAGGAGCCTATATATAGGAGCTAGTGAGTGGAGCTTGAAGTGAGTAAATAATTTTCGCACATATCTGAGGTAGTCTCAGAAAAGTGCTAGTTTTGAGTTTATTAACCGTTGGATCGGACTGAAATTTGGTCAGCCCATTTGGGACATCCAAATCGTTAATTTCAACGGTTGGATCATCATTTTGATCTCCGAGTTACAATTTATTAGGTACGTTTTTAACTTATATCTTTTGGATTTAGCAGATAGAGTCCTGAATAGTAAATTAGCATTTTAAAGTTCATTCACCGTTAGATTGAGCTATAATTTAGAGGATAGTATCATGATAGATAGGAAATTAAATTCAACGGTTAGATTAAGGGATTAACTTCTGTAGTGAGAATAACCTGGTTCATACTAAGTCTATTTGTCTTAAGTCCTTCGAAGATGGAATATAAGTTATAAATTTACAGTTTGTCTATTTACATTATGAATTTGATGATTCTAATAATATAATATAATAATTAAAGGATATTTAAGTAAGAAAAATTTAGGAATCGAGTCTAAATCATATATATATATGTTCTCATTCCAAACCTTAGAAAAATGTCTTTTAGGCTAGAGTTCTGAGTAAAAAATTAAAGCTTTTAGAGGAGGAGTTAGAGGCTAAAATTTTGTGAGTAGCAAACTCTAATACTATAGAGATAATATTTAAATTTTGTTTGTAGATATAAACTCTATTGTGGCATTTTCGAGGTTGGACTCTGGTTGTAGTTGACTGTTAGCTAGGAGACCAGGTAACTAAATTTCTATCTGTTGCATGCTCTAGTATGAAGTTGGTGAGCGGCTTTATAACTAATTCTATAAAAGTATATTACGTTTTGTATAAACTGTCTTGTGGGATGCTATTTTAAAAAGGATTGGCATAATTTGTATTATAAGAAATTGGTGATCATGATTATGATGTGTTATTATGAAATTCTGTAGATTATGCATATAAATGTGTCATTTTGAACCTTGTGCATCTATTTTGGGTGGGGTAAGGAGGTAATTGGAGTTATTGAGATTCATATACTTGCCACGTGGTATTAGCCTCCATACGGAGCTCTATGGTTGGCTGCTATTATTGTCCCACTAGTTCTTCGAGAGACTGCGACACCCCACTAGTTCTTCGAGGGGGGACCCATGGTCCACCGAGTGCTCTGTGGTCTTTGGCTGGTCCACATCATTCGTATGGTGAGCTTGTCAGAGTTGCCAGTTAAATGGAAAGAACTTAGCCCATGGGTCCAGTCGGCGGAAATAAGGAGGATATAAGGATGGATTTGGGTTCAGGAATTGCATATGACATGGGATATTCATTGATATTTCCATCTTTTAAATAAATGACAAGTATGTTATCTCTTTTGAAAGGTATCAATTGACTGAGATTGGTGGAAATATTTGTCTTGTATGATTATTGTGAGTTTAAATGTTAAATAAATGTTTATCAACTATTATTAGCTCTGTGTATCCCACCTGATACCTCTCTAGCCCATGCTAGGGTGTGGGATAGGTAGGGATTTAGTTACTGAGACGTTGTCTCATTCCTGTTGCTTTACCATTTTCAGGAAACAATACGTTAGCGGGATCTTCGAGGAAGACTCCTGAGGCTCAATAGCTGTAGCTGACAGTGTAGAGCTTCTGGACCTTATTTTTATGCAATCTTTTCGTATATTGCCACGCATCAGGTCTGCATTCATTTGGGACTTATTTTACCTTCTTATATTTTTATGTCGTTTGACTTAATGAACGTATTATACTTTCTATCTTTAGTTTATTTTGTTTGGACATTGGACTAGAGTGCTGGTAGTGGGCCTGAGGCCCTTAGATTGCATGTGATTGAATTATTGTGGATCCATGATGTGATAATGACAATTTTGGCAAGTTTAGTTGTGGCTAGTGTTGACTAAGATAGTCAAGTCTAAACTGCTATTATAATTTATCATTCAGAGGCGTATTGTTTTATAACCATGTTGACATGATTACAAATATAGGTTATTCTTTTCTAACCATGATAGCCTTAATTAAGGTCGAATTCTTTTCTATCATGGTTAGCCCCTTAGTGATGTGATTGTTCTTAAATAACCATGATAGGGTATGTTTACTAGTTTTAGTCCTTTCTATCATGGTTAGTTCTGGTTAGTAAGTGGTGGACGTTACACCTATTCCATACACTATCACTCACACCTTGTTCATTTCTTAACTTCCTGTACATATAAAAAAATGCTATACTTGTTGTTCACACCACCTCCCCATTTTATCTTATCATCTCCCAATTCTTCTTTTGGTGGTAAATTAGGAAGAATGTGGCTACATTTCTCTTCTGATAGAAATCTCGTTATTCTATCAAGGTTCCAACTTCCGCTTGCTGTCACCATGTCTTTAACAGCAGCATCTGCTACTTCTCTGTCCAGATTAACATTACATTTATCCATTAATTTTTAACCATCCTCAGCCCAAACATCCAAACCTAACACGCTTGCCATTCCCAATTTCCCATTGAATACTATCCTTCAGGTTTGGCCATAGTCTTACTACATTCCTCTAGATCTCTGAATCAGAGCTCTTTGCAATCCACTCATTATGCAGATCCTTCCCTCTCTCATACTTTCCCTTCAGCACCCTAGAGCATAAATTTTTAGGCTACGCAACCACTTTCCATCCAATTTTTCCAAGCAAAGCATCATTCATAACTCCCATGTCTCTAAGACCATATCCTCCCATGTTTTTTGAAGAGCACATCATGTTCCAATTTATTGCATGAATCTTCCTCCTTCCTTCCACACTATTCCATATAAAGTCCCTTTGAATTTTTTCTAACCGTTGTCTCACTCCCACAGGAATATAAGAGTGCTGCATATGGTATATGGCCATCTAACTTATTATTGACTGAACAAGGGTAATGCGACCAGTCAAGGACAAAGATTGTCTTTTCCAGGCATTCAACTTATACTGGATTTTATCTGTTAAAAACTGGAATTTACTTTTTTGGCTCCTTCCTTGAGTAATATGTGCACCCAAATATCTGCCCAAATCTTCCATCCTCCCAAAGCCAGTCATGTTGCAAATAACATTCTGCAACTCCCTATCTATATTCTTAGAGAAATAAACACTTGTTTTTTGAGCATTAATTTGCTGTCCTGATAGCTCCCAAAATTCTTCTAAAGTTTCCAAAACATTTATGTCCTGATTAACAGAGGCTTCACAAAACAACAGACAGTCATCTGTAAACATTAGATGAGATATTTTAGTACCTTTTTTCCCTAATCTCAAAGGCCTCTAGACCTTACAATTAACCCTATTATCATATGGGTTAACTTTTCCATTCCTAAGACGAACAAGTAAGGAGATAAGAGGTCTCCTTGCCTTAGTCCTCTGGTTGGTCTAAATTCCTTGTTCTTCGACCCATTCCACATTATAGCCATTAGGGCTGCACATGGGCAGGGCTGGACCCTTGCCCGATGCCCAGCCCGAAAAATGAACGGGCTGAAAAATGCAGCCCATTGCCCTGTCCTGCCCATGAAAAGCCCTAGTAAGTTCGAGCAGGGCAAATGTGGGCTGGGCAGGGCGGGCTTTCATACCCAAAAAATCAATATACTATATTATTTAACTAGTTATTTATGTTCTTCTAGATAATAAAATGTAACTTTATATTAAAATGGTAACTTGACCTTAATTTAGTTATTAGCAATTGATATATTATGAAACAACATTTTATAGTTGCTAAGAGGAGTAAACTATGAAAAACAAAAATGTTATTAGTATACTTTATTAAACTTGATTGCTTTTCTAGTTTTTAAAATTTCTTAACCAAATGTAAATATTTTTTTTCCCCACAACTCCTAGATACTCATAAGATCATGGATCAATTATACAAATTGCTAATGGTCATAATGTTTACATTAAAAAAGAGAATGGTTATACAAATCGCAGTAAATGATAACACGTTTACTTTCAAAATCATTTGAAAATAAATAAGTATAATGAATATTGAATATTAATGTAACAGAGTGTTTGATTCACGAGATAAATATGAGACAAATAAAATATATATAATAAAATTATATATATTTTTGCGGGCAGGGCCAAATGGGCAGGGCAGCATACCGTGCCCGATGCCCAGCCCAGCCCGACAATATGCCCAGCCCGAACATGCCCAGTATATCTTTTGGGCCATTTTTTTTAGGGCGGGCTGGGCATATTTTTGCTGGCTTGGGCGGGCATAGCGGGCCACTTGGCTCCTTGAACACCCCTAATAGCCATCTTCGAAGTACTTATGCATTTCAGGATCAATAAACACAGATGTTCATCAAAACCAATTTCCTCAAGAACATACTTCATGAAGTTCCAGGACATCCAATCATATGCTTTTTCTAGATCTACTTTAATTACCATATGCCCTTTCTTACCTTTCATCTTACTCATAGTATGCACCACTTCTTTTGCAATGACAATATTATCTTGTATGCTACGTTTAGAGACAAAGCTAGCTTGATAAGGTGATGCTAACTTATCCATCAGGGATTTTAATCTATTGACAATGATCTTAGATACTTCTTTATATAAAACATTTCAAAGAGATATAGGTATGAATTGACTTACCAATTCTGGATTATCCACCTTCAGAATCAACACTAAAAGCGTTTTGTTGATCTCCTCAGGCCTTGAAGGATTATGCCATAATTCTTTCTCTTATATTGTCATAATTTTACAAGAATGAGATTTGAATTTGAAAAAGATTTTTCTTTGACCAAAATTTGAAAAGGATTTCAAAACTTCGACACATGAGGATATTTTGTAAAATGTCCAAAAGATAACCCCTTATGGATTTTATTGATCCTAACAAAAATTTATCTTTAAAAATTTAGGTTTATTTCGTTTTCTTTGAATTTCTAAAAGATAACGTCTGTTAACGGAAAAAGAACTAACTTTTGAAATATATGCACAAAAAATAATTGATATTAAAATTTTAAAAACTTAATGTTTCAATAAATCATACTTTGTATGAAATTTAAGCTTTTAATGTAAGTACATTTTTTGTGGAGTTACTATAACACTTAGCAAAATAGATAACCATACAAACAGTTTGGAGGAGTTCCCATCCTAAATGGCGTCCAGATAAAAGGATTTTCTAATACGTATTCATTAATATTTTTAACTTTATGTCAAGTAGTAATGCCTGGGAGATTTTTTTTTTTGAAAAATAATATGAATTTGATATCAATTTAACATTTAATATGTTCTTTTTATGAAGACAATTTAGGATCTATTTAGAATTGTTTAGAAGTAGCTTTTTAATTGTAATTTACAAAATATGAGGTAGATATGTAAAAAAAATTTTATCTTAATTTATATAAAATATGTTTATAAATAATTTTAACCGTGACAATAAACAGAGCCTTAATACTATTCCCAATAAGAGGAGATCCACACACCCATCTCACACCTACCCCCGTTTTGGTTTCCCGGGGCGTAGAATCTGTAACTGTTTTTATAGGAGGAGGCGTGGGGTGCCACGTCAGTTAGAAGCTTTGGCTAGCATTTAATTCAAGTATATAAAATACATACAAATTACAATATTGGCTAGTTGTGAATATATACATACACATACACCTGTGTCCGCTGTAATATTTCTCAGTTCCCATGCACTGTTAGGATGCAACTTTTTTACAAATTACTACATCCATTTTTTAATATGAAAGTTATTTGAATAATTTGAGTAAATTAAAAAATTTTATTAAATAAATTATTTATAATAAATAAGTGTTGTCCAAGATATTGAAAACTGAATTGGTGATTAAACTGGTCAAGACAGTAAGTTGAGGTTTAATAGGTTAGACAGAAGTCAATCTGGGAGTCAAACCAATAAGAAATAAGAAAATAAAAAATAATTTAAATTTTTATTACCAATTTAGTTCCTTGAATCACTGATAAATTAATTATATACTTATAATTTTTTTCTAATTTTTTGTAATTTCTTTGACAAATTAAAATCATAATATCATACTTTCAAAATTACTAAATATTCATTCTAGCAAAATATCAAAATAGATATATGAATAAGTGGTCACTAGTTTCCCTTCTTTTTCCCTTCAATTTAACACTTATACAAATCCAATACATACATTTTTTTTTCCGTGGACTTGCTTTGCTGTTCTTACTTTTTCAAATCCTATTAAGATTTTACTTCTCCAATTATTTATTTGTTTGGATTCAGACAAGGGCTGATTTGAGGGTGAGTAATTAGCTTTGCTGCCAAATAGCAAGTTAACCCTTCCAGAAATACGATCAAATTTAACTCTACTCGGTTAGATGGCTATTTCAGCATATTAACTCGTCATCAATGAAGTCAAATGTAAAGAATAGGTAGCAATAGAGCAGAAGCTCTCCCTTCTGGTCCTCCCGCAGGACGGAAATAGATGCTCTGTGCATGTTTACAAGAAGCAATGGAAGACACAACAGAAAAATTATGCTGTGGCAAGTCCTCCATTGGATCCATATTTTTTTTCCTTTTACGAGTGAACTGGATCCATATATTTAAAGGGGAGACAAAAAAAAAAATACTACTCCTCCGGTCCTTAATATAAGACCCATTAACTAATTTGATTAGATTAAGGAAGTTAGGTAAGTTAATTAATTACAAGAAAAGTGACACATTTTTCCTAAAACACCATAATCATCTTTCTTAATACCCCATCTCCCTCTTCTACTTGATTATGGTTGAGAGACTATCCATAGGGGTAATTTAGAGAAAATTGATAAATATGATAAATGAGTCTTATATTTAGGACCAAAACTAACTTAAAAATTGGGTCCTATATTAAAGACCGGAGGAGTATTGCTTTCAGAAGTGACATCATTTCAAGACTTTACCTGGATACATATAAAGTTGAATATACATATTTTTATTTTATCAACAAAAGCGTGAGAAGGTGCCATTAAGAAAGAGAGAGAATGTAACAGTCTCTCGTGTTCTGATCTTTCTGAACTGTGGCATATTGCTGCACCAGCGCATTTTTGAATTAACGTCTAACCAGCACAGCAAATCTGATATGCCAATGTAAAAGGTGTGTGTATATGAGCTACATGAAGTTTAGCACACTGATGCTGGGAAATCTTAGCCACAAATTCTGCAATATTTTGATCAGAACTTCCTCCCTTATCAATAAAATTCCCAATCAAATTCTTCCATTTGTTGGCATTGTCCTTCATCTCTTTTCCCTTTTCACTTTCCATAACTTGCTTTATGCAATTTTTCACCATTTCTCGTCTAAGAATCCCTTTCTCGTCCAATGGAGCTCTGAATCCCATTTTCCGAACATCTACAATAATATTCTTCGAGTTAGTGCTCTGATCACTCCAGTTTGGTACTCCAATCATTGGAACTCCTAAGCTCAAAGCTTCCAAGGTAGAATTCCACCCACAATGAGTCACAAAGCATCCCACAGACTCATGTGACAATACTCTTACTTGAGGACACCATGTCACTATCAAACCCTTCTCAGAGGCAATTTCTAGAATGTTCTTTGGTAGCTTAGCCTCTTCAGATTCCCTAACCACCCACAAGAAATAAGTGTCAGTATCTATCAAACCCCATGCTAGTTCCTGCATTTGTTCCTCACGAAGGGATGCTATACTTCCAAAGGAGAAATATACAACTGTTCATTGAGGCTTTGTATCATTGTTGGGTTTGAACAAGTTTATATCATAAGCATCATCGTCTTGGATCCTCTTGTCCAAAAACAGTGATGGCAGAGTTGGTCCTATCGTCCTCAATGGCCACATCTCTCTCATCCAATCAGCAACCTGACAGCTTTTGATGATTAGTTATGTAAAAACATATTGTTTGGAAAATATATTAAGGTGCATCTAACACCTTCAAATATTTTTTCATGTGCAATCAGCACTCTAAAATATTTTGTAGTGTATCCAGCATCTCAAAATATTTTTTAAGGGCCCCCGGCACCTGGAAATATTTTTTTTATCTTGGTGCTGAATGCACCAAAAAATATTTTTAGGTGCGTCTATAAAAAAAATATTTTGAGATGCTGGATGCACAAAAAAATACTTTACTTTGCTGGACACACCTAAAAAAATATTTTAAGATACTGGATGCATCGCAAAATACTTTAGGGTACTGGATGTAACTGAAAAAATATTTCGAGGTGCTAGATGCATGTTAACCCAATAATATATGACCACAAAGCACAGTTTCGAAGCAAGCATCCAGAAATTGGTCAAAAATATTTTGTACGGAAGTTTTATAAAACAAAATGAAGCATGGGTCTGGACACTTCAAAAAGTGCTTTTGAGCTTTACGAGGCACAATTCATCTCGCACATTTATATTTATACTATGCAAAATTACTTTTAAAAAGGAAAATAACAAAAAAAGGGGTTAAAAATTACTAAATCCTAAATCAAATTTGGTGATAACACTTTAGTTGAAATTGATAGCACTAAATTTGTTAATAACAACAAATTTTTATTAACAATCCCTATTTGACATTTAGTAATTTTCAGTTTTTCTTCAAATATCATTTTTCTCTTTTAAAAAGTATTTTTTCATAAATTAAAATAAATTTTTTCATATATTTACTTCGTATATCGTAAAATCATTTTTAAAACCATGATTTTTAGTTCTACTCAAACACTCCCTTAGAATAAGATGGTCTAAATAAGCCAAAAAGGAACTAAAACACGGAAGAAAATTACGAAAGTTGAAATTCTTGTAGAGCCTCCTTCGATTTCCTATGAAAGGAGCCAAAAAAATCTGAGGAGACGAAAAAAGGAGCGTAAGTGAATTTGACCACACGAAATACTCGCTGGGATGAGTACTTTAGATTCATTCCTCATGTAGCATGCCAGGAGTCCAATATCAGAGCAAATTAAAAATATAATTTCTCATATAAACGCATATCTCATGCTCCAGTTCATAAATAGTGTTGGCAAGGACCCAATCTGCTTTTCCAATGTTGGAAAAATGCTCAACAAGATAGTCCCAGAAAAATGAGTACATCCCATATTGAGCAAATAAAAACGATGGCAAATCTGAAGGTTCAAGTTCTGGTAAGTGAGGAAGCAAAATTTTGCTCTCCTTGATCGGAGGTTTCAAAGTCCCTTGATGAAGATGGAAGTAAATGATATTAACAGTACAAGACTGAGTCATAAACGCAGCACCAATAAGGCCAAATTTCTTGGCCACATCAAGAACCCATGGAAGGAAAGTATCATAAATCACACAATCTACAGGGAAGCTCCTTTTTGAGAGCTTGTCAAGAACTTCACATAGGGTCTAAGATCCTACCTCCCGAAAGCGTTTTATATAAGCTTCACCACTTTCTGCTGCTTTTCTTCCTCCTTCATCATAGCTATCTGAGATGGTTTCGAAAGCTATGGAAGATTTAGAAGTGGGTTGGATGGTAATGGTTTTCCAGGAAGAACGAGGGATAACAAATGTTGCCTTCACTTCATGGTGTTGTAAGCGCTTGGAGAACTGAAGCATTGGGTGACATGGCCTTGTAACGGATGTGGCACTAGAAGGCAGCGAGCCTTCCACTGCTTCTCCATTAATGTCTCTCGTGCTCAGATCATTTCTCATTTCCTTTTATATGGCCTGCAATCAAAGGACACACTAATTCGCCTATTCACACACTTCAATTAATTCATTAGACTTAAAAAAATTGTAGTTACCTCCTCCTCATCATCATTATTATATTATTAATAAAACTACAAGCTTGCGTTTAAAAAAATTTACGGGGTGGTAGTTAATGTTGATTGGGCTAAAAATCCGACCAATGATTCGGGGTCTATGTATAATTTTATTTGATTTTATTTAACCAATGAATGAAATATGTCACCACTTAAAACGGGCGACTTTATAAACATGACGCGCACTTAGAAAAATTTTAGTAGCTCAAATTTGATATCATTTTAGTTTAAAATTTCAGATATTAAAATTGAAATGAGGTCAAATTTTAAAAACAAAAAACTATTGATTTTAAATTTTAGGGACTAGATTAAAATGATATCAAATTGTAGGGATTAAAAATGTTATTAATCTAACAAAGAGTTGGTCTAGCAATGTAAAAGTCCACTAGAGTTCTTTGGGTCCTGAGTTTGAGTTCCAGAGGAGTCACCTTTATAAGAAAGAGAAGTCATGAATCTTAAACCAGATTAGTGAGATGATAATATAAAAAACATGATACCGATGACTCCTCACCGGGTGTTAGACAACAGAGTAACGTGTCTAGATAAGATCGAAGGAATTAAAATAATAAAAAAAATAGTGTCCAGCCCCAAATTATTTATCTTGGGGCGGGGCAGTGACAGACGCAATTGCAGACAAATTAATTTAGCGTAGGTGGTAATTATATTTTCTGACCAAAAGATTCCTTTCCTATTCAAATATGGAGGCATTGCCCATGCATGGAGCATAAATTAATTATTTGGTTAAATTATAGAAGTTGAAATTGCACTCAAGATCCTCATCTTAATTTTTAGGTGTACTTGGCATCCTAATTTTTTTAATAATAGAAACTTTGATCATTCACATTTATTCTCATTTTGTTTTTGGTCTTTTAAGTTTTAAAACATAAATTTCGGTTCTTCAAGTTTTTTTTATTTAAAATACCGGTCCCTATAATATAATAAAAATTTGAATTATTTTACCCCTTCAGGAACCAAAACTTATGGTTTAAAATTTGAGGGACTAAAATCAAAATGAGGACAAACTTAAAGAATAAAAAAATTATATTAACCTTTTTTTTAATAATCGAATTTTACTTATGATCTGTTCAATTTGATGCAATCTCACAAATTCTTCGGTTTTATGATTTCATTGTAATTTGGTTACTTCATATAAAAGTTGTTAATGATTTGATAATGGGAACGTAAAAGTTGTTAATTTTAACTGTTAAAATGAATAAAAGGAAAATGATGATTTCAAATAAATAAAGAAAGGATGAGATTGCACTAAATTTAAAAGATCAAAGATAAAATTGTACTACTAAACAAATTAAGATATGGTACTTTGCCCACTAAAAATAAAGGAGGCAACAAATGGACGCGTATCTAAGACACATCGGATGGATTTGGAACAACGTAAGTACTTGCTTGTTCATGTCTAAGATAAAGGCAAATGAATAAACAGATAGAGAGGCCTTTTAGCACAAAAATGATTCTCTTTGTCGTCCTTTTACAGATTTGGTCTCAACCCGCCATGGCTTGATCCGCTTCAACGGTGGAGTTTCATCCTGGCTTCCATGGCCTCCTTCCTTTGATATGCCAACATAAGAAGTGTTTATATGAGCCGCATGAAATTTCAAATCTTTCATTCAGACTCAACTATAGCTAAAGATCACGAAGCTCACTAGTGCTGAGAAATCTTAGCCACAAATTCTGCAAGATTTTGATCAGAACTTCCTCCCTCATCAACAGAATTCCCAATCAAATTCTTCCATTTCATGGCATTGTTCTTCATTTCTTTTCCCTTTTCACTTTCCATTACTTCCTTTATGCAATTTTTCAACATTTCTCGTCTAAGAATCCCTTTCTGGTCCATTGGAGCTCTAATTCCCACTTTCCAAACATCCACAATGTCCTTCAAATTAGTGGTTTGATCACTCCAGTTTGGTACCCCTATCATAGGAACTCCTAAACTCAGAGCTTCTAAGGCAGAATTCCACCCACAGTGGGTAACAAAGCATCCCACAGCCTTGTGTGACAGTACTCTCAGTTGGGGACACCATCTAACTATCAAACCCTTCTCTGAAGCAATTTCTAGAATGTTCTTTGGGAGCTTAGCCTCTTCAGATTCCCTAACAACCCACAAGAAATAAGTGTCAGTATCTATTAAACCCAATGCTAGTTCCTGCATTTGTTCCTCACTAAGAGATGCTATACTTCCAAAGGAGACATATAAAACTGTTGATTTAGGCTTATCATGAAGCCATTCTAAGCAAAGATCATTGTTGGATTTGAATATGTTTATATCATAGTCATCATCATCTTGGATCCTCTTGTCTAAGAACATGGATGGCAGAGTTGGTCCTATTGTCCTCAAAGGCCACATCTTTCTCATCCAATCCACCACCTGAGAGCTTTTAATTATCAGTTCCATAGAGAAGTACTAGCCTTGTAAATAAATAAGCCCACAAATTATAGTTGTGAAAGAAGCATCTAGAAATTGGTCAACATATATTGGCGTAGGGAAGCCTTACCACATGATGGATTGTGCCAAAAAGAACTAAAACAGCAACAATAACAAGCACTGTTTCATTAGGTGGGGTTGGCCAGAAAAGAACTAAAACACAATAAAATTAGGGATCTGGAAATTCTTGCAAAATCCCACCAATTCAAACCAAAAGTTCAATATGAAAGCTAACAATTTCACAAATAAATGATTCTATATATGCCTGAAGACCTGCATATTCACATACCTGATGCTCCAGTTCATAAACAGAGTTGGAGAGGACCCAGTCTGCTTTTCCAATGTTGGAAAAATGTTCAACAAGATAGTCCCAAAAGAACGAGTACATTCCATATTGAAGATATAAAAAAGATGGCAAATCTGAAGGCTCAAGTTCTGGCAGGTGAGGAAGCAGAATTTTACTCTCCTTGACCGGAAGTTCCAAAGTCCCTTGATGAAGATGGAAGAAAAGGCTATTAACAGTACAAGATTGAGTCATAAACGCAGCACCAATAAGCCCAAATTTCTTGGCCACATCAAGAACCCATGGAAGGAAAGTATCATAGATGACACAATTTACAGGAGGGAGGCCATTGTTGGAAGGCTTGTCTAGAAGTTCTGATAGGGTTTGAGATCCTACCTTCCGAAAACGTTCTACATAAGCTTCACCACTCTCTGCTGCCTTTCTTCCTCCTTCATCATAGCCATCTGAGATGGTTTCGAAAGCTATGGAGGATTTAAAGGTGGATTGATTGGTAATGGTTTTCCAGAAAGAACGAGGGATAACAAATGTTGCTTTCACTTTGTGGTGTTGTAAGCGCTTGGAGAACTGAAGCATTGGGTTGACATGGCCTTGAGATGGATGAGGCACTAGAAGGCAGTGAGCTTTCCATTGCTTCGCCATTAATTTCTCTCGCGCCCAGCTAGCTGGTTATTTGACTTATTTCTCGTCTCCTACTCTCCTTTATATCATGTAGCCTGGATTCAAACTTCAAAGGACACGTTATTGTTTTGCTTTAGTTCTATGGACACGTCGATGCATAAAAGAGAATGCCATTTAAAAATGATGCACTAATGGGAATCAATTTTTGTTTTTAAAATTAAAAAACAAGCACTAACATATAAAAAATATAGACGGAATCAGGTTTGTAATTTTTTTAATTTTCAGAACAAAGATCATTGACAGTACGAATCAAATCTAATGGATGTTTTTGACAACGTTGAACACGTAGAGTAAGGCCCACAAAACGACCACATGTGGCCTTTAAAGGATATTTTTTGTTTTTTAAAATATTCATGGATGAGTACCTGGCATTTTAAAACTCAATATTCTTTTAACATTTCGGTTATTATGAATTATCGATTTTTTAAATTTTATAATTTATAATAAATATTTGGTGGAGACTCACGGCTCACATTTTTAGGTTACCTGGTGGTCAATTTGGACACTACCCGGCGACAAATTCTTGTGTTAGTTCAAAGTTTTTGTTTTTCTACCACCCTGTTTTTAGTATTTATTTATATGAGATCGTATAATAGAGATAAGTTTTGGACAAAAAAAAAAGTATAATAGAGATAAGAGACAAATGTGGGGATTGAGCCCAATTTATTGGTTTCTTTTTTAATTTTCTAAGAAACTTGTTTATAAGTGCTGTTATTAATAGTATTGTAGAACTTGTTAATTGCGTCATTGAAGTTGTAAAGATACTATTTTTTTGAATTTTCTTGAAGAGTTGTTATTAATTGCTATACTGAACTTGTTAGTAGTATCAAAAAACTTGTTAATTGCATTACTGAAGTTGTAAAATTCCCAAAAAAATAGTTGTCCGCTGCTAGAGTTCCTGGTCCTTGGCCAACTACAGGAACTTCGGTGACAGTGGCCCACCTAAACTTCAGCAGCCGCCACTGGCATTAGAGCTGCAACGACCGACTGGTCATTAAGTGCACCTTAAGTGCACTTGACATGTTTTCTTAAAGAAAAGGAAAAAATTACACATAGGTCCTAAATAACACAATTTATTAATCTAAGGTCTCATAAAATCTCAAAATGAATAAGAAGTCCCATGGGACCTGAAAATAATACATTCTAAATAAAAAATTACGTCATTATTCCTATTCCGACTGACAAGTTCATGGTGTGAATTAACAAGTTCATGGAGTAATAAAAAGCTATTGACAAGTGAGGGAATATTAGTTGATAGGGGTGTGCATGGACCAGACTGGATCGGATTTGTTATCAACTCGAAGTCTAGTCCAGTAAAGACCTCGGCTGAAAAAGACAGTCCAAGATCTGGTCAGTCCAATACCAACCTGAGGTCAAGTTGGACTGGACTTGGTCCTTTGGATTGCCTAGACTCCAAGACCTAAATTTAATTTTTTTTAAAATTTTTTTCTTCAATAGGAGGCAAGATTGTAACTTACTATATAAAATTTTGTACATATTTTAATCAAAAGTTCATCAAATTTGATCATGCCCTTTCAATTTCCCTATAATGTCATATTTTATTAATTAGTCCTCATTAATATAGATCTTATATTGTAGAAAATATATACACATGTTCATTACTTAGAAAGTTAATAGATAAATCTTGATTATTTCAATAGACAAAAAACTAATATAGAAAAATTAAATCAAATTAAAATTATATAAATAATAATTAAAAAAACTGGGCTAGACTAGACTGAACTAACTGGTTTGAGAGGCCAGTCCCTAGTCTAGTCCAGCCCGATGAGACCAGTCCGGTTCAGTCTGGTCTAGTCTTGTTTTGGGCTAATTTTTTTGGATCGGACTGGAGCGGGTTTGCTCGGATTGGAGTGGACCATACCAGACCATCGGGTTTTTGCACAGCCCTATTAGTTGACAACTAAATTGAATAATATAATCTTTACCTAAGATCAAATTATTACAAAAGAGTATTATATAATAATTTTAAGCTAAAATCATGTATGACCAAAGCATACATATTAATATTAGATGAAATGATAGGTTTATATCATAAATTTGTTGCAAATAGCCATTATCAAGCTTATGAGTATAGATTAACAAGTTGATAGAAAGCTATTGACAAGTTAGGGAGTGTGAGTCCATAGCTAAATTTATCGAATAATATACCATATATATAAGATCAAATTATAACAAAAGAATATGAGAATTTTTCCTAATTTCGTCTTATGTGGAGGTTATATTATCCTATAAATTTACTTGCGAACTCACACTCCCTCACTTGCCAATAGCTATCCATCGACTTGTTAATTCGTACCCATAAGATTGTTAATGGTTGTCCATAACAAAATTATGATATAAACTTATCATTCCGTCAAATATTAGTGTGGATGCTTTGGTCATACATGATTTCATTTCAGCTTAAATTATTATATAATACTGTTTTATTATAATTTGATTTTATATGAAGATTATATTATTCAATTAATTTAGTTGTCAATTGACACCCCCTACTTATCGATAGTTTCCTATTGACTTATTAATCCACACTCATAAGCTTGTTAATTGAAACAGGAACAATGACAAAATTTTTATTTAGAATATCTTACTCTCAGGTCTCATGAGACTTCCTATGCATTTTAAGATTTCAAGGGACTTTAAATTAATAAATTATGTTATTTAGGACCTATATGTAATTTTTTCACAAAAAAAGATAATGCGGTCATTTCATCAAATTTGTAAATATCAATTTACTCACTTATATGCTGAAATTTTACTTATTTAAATGATTACTTTGAAATTTAGAAATTTTTTTAATTTTTCCTAATTAACTTATAACTTCGCATTTCAAAAAATTTTGAAGTAAGTACTTGAAGTGATGTCAGTTAAACTACCTTCCGGATCAATGGTTCAGCGTTATATATTCAAATCTGACTATAAAATTTAATTAATTAATTTGTAAAAATTAAGAAAGTTGAATAAATTATTTTAAAGTATTATATTTATTATTTTTAAATTAATTTAATTGATCTATAAATTAATATATAATTTAATGACACATACAAATATTTTAAAAAGATCATGTATATTTTAATAAATTAATTTTTTAATTTTCTCAATATTTCTGAATTAGTCAATTGAGTGTTTAAAATAACTTATAAGCATTTTTTAATATAATTTACGTACTATGTAATAAGGATACAAAAAATTTGTCTCAATTTATGTAATGCGGTCATGGACTTCTTTATCTCTTTATACTTGTATTCACTGGTTCTTAGATCTATATTTCCTTAGCTCCATATCTAGTTGGCTTCCAGCTCCTCCCTTGTGTTAATCTCGACGTGAAAACTCAATCAGAAGATGAACAGTACCCAACTAGTCTTGTTGGCCACCAACACAAGAAGAAGCTCCAGTTGGCGAACTCTCCCTTTTCCAGCGTGATGAAGACGATGATTAGTGCCCCCAAAATCATCTTAAAAGCACGATTTCATAAGCTATAATGAGTAGGAGAATCTTACTTCTTCAATCAGTTTAAAAATCACAGCTTTTGGTTATAATTGAGATTGAACAAAAACTAAACCAAACATAGACCAATCATAATTATACCTTTAAAAGCTACTTGACCAGTTCTCAGGTGCTCATGCAAACAGAGCCAATATGATTTCAAAGAGGGCTTTAAATGCACAACTTTATTCAACATGATCAAAGGTTAGAAAAAAAGCATCATTTTATTAAAATACGTAAATGCCATTGCCTTGTTTTTCTAGATGGGCGACGACAACGATGACCCCTCACGATATACGAGAGAAGAAAGTATCAAGTCTACATAAGATCCAAAACCAGTTGAGTAAAGAATTTCAAGTTGATTTTGGTATTGATGAGTAAATTTTGATATTTATTTAGTGTCCAGCCAAAAATTACTCATCCCGGGTCGGGGGAGTGACACTGTGACAGATATAAATAAGAACAAATTAATTTTGCGTAGGTCAGAATTGAATTTTCTGACATGTTATGTTCCCCATGCAAGGAGCAGAAATTACTTATTTCGATAAATTAAAAAAAAAAGGAGGCAACAAAAAATACTGTGCGTACTCGCTTGTTCAAGCCTCTGATAATAGACTCAAAAGGCAAAGGGAAAAACAGATAGAGAGGCCTTTCAGCACACAAATGGCGAGGCTGATTAGCTCAAACCACAGTGCGTCTATCACAAAAATGCTTCTCTTTGTTGTCCTCTTACAGATTTGGTGTCGACCCGCCATGGCTTCGGCTGCAACAGTAGAGTTTCTTCCTGGCTTCCATGGATCCCTTCCTTTCCAGCTTGAAACTGGGTATGTGTCTCATTTGTTCATCGATCTCTAATGATTTATCAGCTTCATTCATTAAATGAAGGAGATATTGATTTTGTATTTGGCCAGGTATGTGGGAGTTGGGGAAGGAGAAGAAGTGCAAGTTTTCTATTATTTTATTAAGTCAGAGAACAATCCTGAAGAAGATCCTCTCCTTCTTTGGCAATCTGGGGGTCCTGGTTGCTCTAGCTTCGTTGGACTTGTAAATGAAATAGGTAAGCCATCTTCATCCTCTTCAAGTTTAATCTTCGCGGGTGTCCTTTATTCATCTAAATAATGATCATTCATATAAATTGGGTTATTGATCTGAAGTCCTTTAATTTTGTTTTCCCACAAAATGATCGGTAATGATTGTTTTCCCATTTGTTTGTTATTTAGGTCCGCTTGCATTTATAAACCAACAATACAATGGGAGCTTGCCTAGCTTAGTCTTGAGGTCTCAATCATGGACTAAGGTTTGAATTCTATGTCATGGATTAATTCCTAATTAACTTGCTTTTAGTTAATTTGGAGGCAACAAGCATATATGTTGATTTTGATTTGATTTTGTCTATATTTTCATGATGTGTAGGTTTTATAGGGCCAATCTGGCTTCCTTTGTATTTTTTCCCTGAAAAAAGCTAATACTAAATAATGTGACATGATAACTCATTAAAACAGATTTTTCTTTTTTAAAATATTCTTGACACAAGATTGGATTAAAAATCTACAGTTTGAATATGCAGTAGCAATATTTATATGCTATTCTGCATCTTAATATAGGATGTAATTATTGAGTTGATCTTATTTCTTAATATAAGACATATTTCTCATATTTATAAATTTTTCTAAATTACTTTTATTAATATTCTCTCAACCATAATCAAATAGGAGAGTGAGAGAGATATTACAAAAGATGATTATAGAATTCAAGAAAAAACTTGTATTTCTTATAATTAACTAACACATCTAACTTTCTTAATTTGAACAAGTTAGTTAAATAGGTCTTATATTAAAAATCGAAAGAGTATTATGTAACAACTAATTGATTTTATGTGTACAAACGCTTTTACTTGATCTGCAGGTAAGTAGTATTATCTTTGTAGATTTACCTATTGGATCAGGCTTCACTTACACCAAAGCAAAAGGAGTTGTTGGGCAGAGTGATTGGATCCTAATTCATCATGCCCACCAATTCTTGAGGAAGGTACATTAATTCAACATATATTATCATCAAACATGAACAATGACATGATTAACTTCTTGACGTACGTTCTATGAAATTATATGATATAAATAATGTTCAAATAATCTGTAACATCAATTAATTTTGATTCGTAGTGGCTGATCAATCATCCGGAATACCTGTCACATAAAGTTTATCCAGCTGGTGACTCCTATGCTGGCATTCTTATCCCAGCCTTGTTTCAAGAAATTTCACACGGTACAATTAATACTATCCCTGGTTCTTAATGCAAGATTTAGTTTGTAGTTCAACAAACTAAATCTTATATTAAAAATAAGGACTATGTATTCATGTGGCCATGCATATACGTTAACATGATAACCTAATGGTTCATTACCTATGCTTGTTTCAGCCAATGAAAATGGGGTTCAGCCACAGATAAATATCCAGGTTTCAAATCATAGTTCTCTCTATTTCTTGTTCTAAATTAAAGACAAGGTTATAAATTTCAAGAGTTAAAGGACATATAGCTCCCATTTAGTAAGAAGTATTGAAATTGATATGTAGGGATTGAGATTGAGATTGAGAAAATCTATTGAAAGAGTATTTAACATAAAGAATGGCTTGTTACATGAGATTGGACAAACCCATGGTATTTTCCAATCTCACGTACACGAGTTTATCCAATCCCATGTAACAAGCAATTACTTATGCTAAACACCTTTTCGATAATTTTTATTTTTAATATTTCATATCAAACAGGACCACACAGTAGTCTCAAACTTGTGTCACGTATAGGGATACATACTGGGGAATCCAGTGACAACTAAACTTGAAATAAATTATGCAATCCCTTTTGCTCACGGAATGGGACTCATCTCGGATGAACTCTACGAGGTAAATATATATATCATAGTGCGCAAGTTATATTTGATGTAGCTAGGTAGATGTTCTTAAAATGATTATTTCTGAAGAAGAATAACATATCTGAGTTATTATTGATTCCACAAGAACAGTCATTACAGCAGAACTGTAGAGGAAATTACCAAAACATAGATCCCAGAAACTTGTTATGTGTCAGAGATTTCCAGTCATTCCAAGAGGTAATATATATAATTAACCAACTATTGAACTAATATTTTAAACAAAATTGGGTTAGTTTCAGTTGTTCGGTTTCTGTTCGGTTTCAGTTAACTGCAGAAGTGGATCATGCTCAGATTTTGGAACCAGCCTTTTGCGGTTATGATTTAAACTCGATGCCTCAAGGAAGAACTATTTTGAAGAGATCTCTAACTCAGAAAGTGAAGGCCAGTGACTATACCGCATCAAGATGTCGGGTAATTAATATTATTCCTAATGGTTATATTCATTTGGTGGACTTACTTTGTTATTGTTATCTTCTGAATTTATACACCTCCATCCGCTAGCAACTTTGTGTGCGAAGATCAAAATTCGGTTAATTACCTTAGCTAAGCCAAATAAATAATTGGCCTCTTTTATAACCTTAAGCTCGAGGAACACACACATATATTTATATAGGGTTAAATACCTTGAAAGCGTCAACGAAGAAGCACCTAGCACCTAGAAGTTCTTCTTTGCTCTCGTTTATCTGGGGAAGTTTGTTTCATTGCGTTTTTACCCTGAACGGTCACCTACCGTAGGTTTCAATGTTGAAGGCACGAGTCAAATTATATAATTTGACGATCAAACTTAAAGGTACATACCAGCCCGGGCATATTTGCTATGGCAATAAACTTTTAGGACATATAAAAACAAAAGAGAGAAAAAATTTTCAGGTGTTAAGTGCCTCTTTCTGGATACTTTTGGGTATTTAAACACCTTTACCCATCTATATTTATTGATGTCTACTAATCTCTGTGGTTGTTCAACATTATTGCCGATGTTTTTCACAGAGATACGAGTATCTTGAAGCCCAATATTGGGCCAATAATGATGACGTTCGCAAAGCACTCCATGTTCGAAAGGTTTGGCCGAGTATATTATTATAACCTTCTAAATTCTAATATTTAATTAAAAACAAACATTTCAGACCAGAAAAAAAAAATAACAACAAACATATATACTCCTCTGTTCTTAATATAAGACCCATTTAACTAATTTGATTAGATTAAGAAAGTTAGGTAAGTTAGTTGATTATAAAAAATATAAAATATTTTTCCTAAAACACTATAATAATCTTTCTTAATACCCCTTTCCCTCTTCTGCTTGATTATAGTTGAGTAAATATCCATAAGGGCAATTTAGAGAAAATTAATAAATATGAGAAATGGGTTTTATATTTAGGATCAAAACCAACTCAACAATTGAGTTCTATATTAAGGACCGGACGAGTATATATACATACATATATATATATATATATATATAAGCCTGATAAACTTTTATTTTTTCTTTGGTATCGTTTTTATTGACTGATCTTATTGTTGCAGGGGACTGTAGGACATTGGGAGCGTTGTCGTAATATTACAACGTATAAGTCTGATATCAATAGCAGCTTTCATTTTCACGTAAATCTCAGTGCAAAAGGCTATCGTTCTTTAATATACAGGTAATTCACGTTTAATTTATTACATTCTAGCTCCTGTCTTAATTTGCATTACAAAATGAATTTTATATTTATGATCAGAAAATAATACTATTCCGATCCTTAATATAAGACTTATTTAACTAATTTGATTAAATTAAGAAAGTTAGGTAAGTCAGTTAATTATAAGAAATACGACATGTTTTTTCCGAAGCACTATAATCATCTTTCTTAATATTCTTTCTCCTTCTTCTACTTGATTATGATTGAGGAAGTATCCATAAGGGTAATTTAAAAAAAATTGATAAGTATGAGAAATAGGTTTTATATTTAAAACCAAAATCAACTCAACAATTAAATCTTATATTAAGAACTAGAGGAGTATATCATTTTTTTCTTCTGCACAAAATATTGAGCGTCCCTATTCTATATATCTTTTTCATTCCATTTCATTTCTTCTTTCAGTTTTATTGTCTTGAAAACAGAATTTTACTTGTGTGTGCATATGTAGTAAAGAATTGTGTTGCTTTTCAATTATCTACGGAAAAAAAAATAGAATTACTGACAGAATTTAGCAATGAAAATTAACAAAAAATTATCGCTAACATTTAGTGGTGAAATTAGTGACAGAATGAAATTCTGTATGACTACTATGTCACTAATTTAGAGACGAAAAAAATTTCATTTCTAATCTATCAGTATATTTAGTGATGAAATAATTTTCTGTGACTAATAAACTGTTTTTTTTTTTAGTGATGACTGATTATAAAAACTTACATATAATTGGTTGTTTATATATATACACACACACAGTGGGGATCATGACATGATAGTTTCTTTCTTATCAACACAAGCATGGATCAGATCTTTGAATTATTCCAATGTTCATGACTGGAGGCCTTGGCATGTCAATGGCCAGGTTGCTGGGTATGTTGATTTCCATGTCAATTTCTCTCTAACTTTCAACACTCAGAAAACTGCTTATTTTCTTAATCTTTCAACACACACACACACACACCCACCTTTCAAGTTAATTGCTTTGCGATCAAATTATTTTTTGCAATAGGTACACGAGGACGTACTCCAATCGAATGACATTTGCAACTGTCAAGGTATGAAATATGTACTTTTTTAGTTTTAATTAAATACCAAAACACCATTATTGACACTATTTTTTACCCTAGGAGAAAGAAAAGTGAAGGGAAAATAGTGATTTGGGGGAATAATAATAATGATAATAATTGCAGGGTGCCGGACATACAGTTCCAGAGTTCAAACCTGAAGAAAGTCTTGCCATGTTCAAGAGATGGATAGCTAACGAGAATCTCTAGCAATACTGATATCTTGTGATGTTTGTAGTATGTCCCATCTTTTCCCAAAATAATTATAATAAATCACAAGTCTCTGTTCTTGTTGAACTTCTATTTCTTGCATGACTAAATCTTGAAAATTGACATTTACGCCCCAAGAATTTAATTCACTGATGCAGAAAAAGCTTTTAACGTCAATTAAAAGTATCTTTTAACACTGGTTTTACAACCGATGTAAAGAATATTGATTTTCTAATAGAAAATCATTATTCCAGAACCGGCATAAAAGTTTTGTTAAAAAAATAATCATGATCAATCTTTTAATAATTTTGGTTGTTACAAAGGATCAAAATCAGTTGAAACATTTTCATTCAGACAAGAGTGATAGCTTAATAGATGCATTTAATTAAAGCTGCAAGTAATGGATATCTAAAATGAAACTAATATTTGCAGGTGATCTTTTTCAATACAACTTTTTAACTTTCGGGGCCTAAATGTCATTTCTCGTATTTTCTCTAAGCACATCATATGCTCCCTCAGGTCTTTCAGAAATCATAGTGATGAATTCTTCAATATTTTTATCTGAACTTCCCCCTTCCTCCATTGAACTCTTGACCACGCTCATCCATTTGATGGCATTATTCTTCATCTCTTTCCCTTTTTCACTTCCCATTACTTCCTTTATGCAGTTTTTCACCGTTTCTCGTCTAAGAATTCCTTTCTCATCCACGAGAGCTCTGATTCCCACTTTCCAAACATCCACAATATACTTCAAATTCGTGGTTTGATCAGTCCATTGCGGGAATCCGATCATAGGAACTCCCGAGCTCAGAGCTTCTAAGGTAGAATTCCACCCACAGTGGGTAACAAAGCATCCGACAGCTTCATGTGACAGTACTTTTAGTTGAGGACACCATGTCAATATCAGACCCTTATCTGCAGAAACTATTTCTCGTATGTTGTTTGGGAGCTTGACTTGTTCAGATTCCCTAACAACCCACAAGAAATAATTCTCAGTTTGTATCAAACCCCAAGCTATTTCCTCCATCTGATCCTTACTAAGATTTGCTAAACTTCCGAAGGAGACATAAATTACTGATGCTTTAGGTTTATGATGAAGCCAGTTCATGCAAAGATCAGTGTCGGGCTTGAACATGCTGATACCATAGTCCTGGTCGTCTTGGATCTTCTTGTCCAAGAACATGGATGGCACTGTTGGTCCTATTGTCTTCACTGGCCACATCCTCCTCATCAAATCAACGGCCTGGCCAAAAGCTTTCATTTATCAATCTCTATGGTTGAATTAGAAGGGCAATTACTAACAATCTCAGATACATAAGCAGGATTAAACTCGATCCCCTTTCGCCAAAAACAGAAACACAATTTTCAAAACAGAGATTTTTTTTTTAAGGCCACAATTGAAAACCAAGGCAGATATCAAACAAACTAAGCTAATAATTCTACCAATTAATAGCTCTACTATATATATGCATTTAAACTCATACATACCTCGGGCTCCAGTTCGTAAACAGTGTTTGCAAGCAAGCAATCAGCTTTTCCAATATTGTTAAAAGGATCAACCAGTACGTCCCAGAAGAACGGGTACATCCCATATTGCAGAAACAAGAAGGATGGCAGATCCGAAGGCTCAAGTTCTGGTAATCCAGGAAGCAAAATCTTACTCTCCTTATTATCATCAATGGGAAGTTTCAGAATCCCTTGATGAAGATGGAAGTAAATGGTTTTAACAAAACAAGGTTGGGTAAAAAACGAAGCAGCAAGAAGGCCAAACTTCTTAGCCACATCAAGAACCCAAGGAAGGAAGCTGTTATAAATAACACAATCCACAGGCAAATTACTGTCCAAGAGCTTGTGAAGAAGCTCAGATAGAGTGATTGGTCCTACTTGCCTGAAGCGTTCTTGATAAGCCTTTGACTTCATAACCTGGTGATCGGCTCCTTCGTCGTAGCCATCAGAGATGGTCTCAAGAACTATGGAATCAGAGATGGTGGGTTCAGTAACAGAGGCTTGTTTCCAGAAAGAACGAGTGGTGACGAAAGTGACCTTCACTTTGTGGTACTCCAATCTCTTGCAGAATTGAAGCATTGGGTTGATATGGCCTTGTGCAGGATAGCACACAAGTAGGCAGTGAGCCTTCTGCTGCTTCGACGCCATTGTTGATGCTCAAGATTTCCGTATCCGGTTTGATTTTGGGCATGTTTGGATTGGCGTTGGAAACGGCAAAATATCTTGAAAATACTGAAAATGAGATTGCCAATTGAATTGAATAAAAAATATTGTTTGGTTGGCTTAACCTTTTCAACTAATTTCTGATCTTTAATTTTATTTGAACTCAACAGAAAAAAATATAACTAACTTTTCAAGCGGTAATTTTAAACAGTAATCATTAAAAATAAATATTTCAAATTTACCCTCACATTTTTCTTTCTATCTCATCTCCTTTATTTACATAATAAGCTTTTTATTTATCAGGCATAATAAGTTTTTATTCAGACCAAATAAATTTTAATTTATAGTTATGTTTGTCCATTATATATATTTAATTAATTATCTACGATGTATTTTCAAATTTATCTACAATGGGTTTTTAAATTTTTCTCCGTAACAAATTTTTTTATTTTATAATTTCAAAAATAAATTATTTATATTTTATCATAATAATTTTATTTATTTTTTAAATTATTATCACATTAAAAACATAAAATTTTAAACATTATTATTCAATAAAATCTATATCTTTTTCAGTTATTTTATAACTAAACTAATTTTTTTATTAATCATTCAAACAATTTTTAATTTTTTAACTGATTTTTTAAAAACACCTACCTAAATATATCTTCAATTACAAAAATTAATTAGAGTAAAAGTCATACTTTTTGACGGTGGGTTAATTCTAGGCAATTGGATCATGTGGGAGTACAGTGCATGTGGATAAGAAAGTGCGACCTGTGGCCCTTTCAGTTTGTCAGGTTTATGGACAGGGTATCGTCATTATCATGGTCTGGCCAAAAGTCTCTTTTCTTTTTTTAAGAGTTATCAATTGCGGAATCGTAAGGTGTTTAGATTGGTTTTTTTAAAAATAATTTTTTATCATAAAATAAATGAGTGAAAGTAGTTTTGTTTCTATTTATATGAAAATATTTTTTTATAAATGTTATTTTAAAACCAAACTAAATTTTAATATTAGTTAGCTTCTCAATTTTTTTAAAAAAGCTACAAATATTAATTAAAATAGTTACAAACAGGAATCTTAATTTGCAGTGGAGAACACAATTCTTGTATATATTGCAATTTAATTTATATTTGAGTAGAAACTAAATTATATTTTAAAAGTAATTTTGTAATATATTAAGTAAATATATAAGAAAAATTTTATTTTAAAATAAATTTGAAAGATCTACGCGGGCACCTCTTATTCCCAACGTTTTTCGTCTAAGAATCTCTTTTCCCTCCATGAGAGTTCAAAGTCCCCCTTTTCAAACATCCCCAATATATTTTTTATTTGATTTTATGTGAACAATGAATAAAATATGATATCATTTTGTTAAACTAAACAACATTGCTCTGTTTTCTTACAGATGGAAGAAGATGCACGACGACGACAATAAGGATGACCCCTCGCAAGATACGAGGAGACAACAGAGTATATATAAAAGATCCAAGGAGTTAAAATAAAATAAAGAAAACTAAATGTCATCGTTGCACTGACCACATTATTATATATAACTTCAAGTTGCTTTTAATTAATAACCAAATTTTGATATCTATTTAGGAGGTATTTGACAACCCTTAAAAGTACATCTCAGAAGGATTTTTTTTGTAAAACGAGACAAACTGCTTCATATAATTACTTCGTAAACCGTAAAAACACTTTTAAAACTATGGTTTGGTTTCCATCCAAACAATCCCTTAGTGTTCAGCCACAAACTACAAGACAAAAATTAAAAGAGCAATATTTCAACATTGGTTTCTTTTCTAATTCGTTTGCTTTTTTCATCTGGCCTGTTTCATACGCTGTCCTCTTTAACTCTTTTCATAAATACATACACACACACGTACATATACCTTTAAACTGAATAACAAGACTAAACAAATAATGTTAACAACAAGAATCTCTTAGTCAAGAGATGGTAGGTGATCAAGAAGACAAGAAGACACCAATTATCTTCTATCCTGGAAGATGACCTAGTTAGTCTATCTGCAAAGATAAACCCTTCTCATGATACAAATTGACCTACCAATCTTTTAGGATCTGTTTGGTATAAAGCATTAAAAATAAAAGGTAGAAATTATGTATAAATAAAGTTCACTGCAACTTTATTTGTATATGTTCTCATTTTATTTGTAATAATATTTCATATTAATATATATATATATATATATATGCGGGCATAATATTTATGCACGATGGTGCCAAAATTTTGGATCTTGATGGTGATGGTAATTGATACTTCCGTAGTATATATCCAGTGCTATAAATGATATATAATCCGAAAATATATACGGAAAACGACCTTATATACCTTTGTGGCAGTGGTAGGCGCATAAGGATGAAACAAATCTGAAAAGATTACAACTTTAATGAATATTGAACAATATCCTAGTTTTTTTAGGGATACTAATTAAAAACAATAATATTTTTGACAAAAAAAATTATACTCTTTTAATTCTTAATATAAGATCTAATTATTGAGTTAATATTGGTATTAAATATAAGAAGTATTTCTTATATTTATCAATTTTTTCGAAATCACTCTTATTGATACTCTTTCAACCATAACCAAGTAGGAGAGGGAGGGGGTATTAAAAATATGATCATGATATTTTAAGAAAAACATGACATATTTTTTATAATTAACTAACTTACTTAACTTTCTTAATCTAATCAAATTAATTAAATAAGTTATATATTAAAGATTAGAAGAATATAATGAAACATGTTAAAGGGTAAGGTCCCCCCCTTCTTTTTTTCCCCGTTGAAAGCTTACGGTCTTGATAATGAGGAAGAAGGGAGCAATGAAATTGCCCTTGGAATGCTTATTTGAAGTCCTAACATTTTATGCTAAGTAGGACTTGCTACATGGCATACAAAATGTTATGTCGACAAAGATTTAATATCAAATCTTCCTTGTCGTCTACAAAGACGTTGACATTAAAAGTCACTTAGAAATCCTAGTTATGAATTCTGTAATATTTTTATCTGAGCTTCCCCCTTCCTCCATAGAACTCTTGACCACATTCATCCATTTGATGCCATTATTCTTCATCTCTTTCCCTTTTTCACTTCCCATCACTTCCTTTATGCAATTTTTCAAGGCTTCTCGTTTAATACTCCCTTTCTCATCCATGGGAGCTCTAAGTCCCACTTTCCAAACATCCACAATATACTTCAAATTCGTGGTCTGATCACTCCAATGCGGCACTCCAATCATGGGAACTCCCGAGCTCAGAGCTTCCAAGGTAGAATTCCACCCACAATGTGTAACAAAACATCCGACAGCTTCATGTGACAGTACTTTTAATTGAGGACACCATGTCACTATCAGACCCTTATCTGCAGAAACTATTTCTTGTATGTTCTTCGGGAGCTTGACTTGTTCAGATTCCCTAACAACCCACAAGAAATAATCCTCAGTTTGTATCAAACCCCAAGCTATTTCCTCTAATTGATCCTCACTGAGGGCTGCTAAACTTCCGAAGGAGACATAAATTACTGATTCTTTAGGCTTATCATGAAGCCAGTTCATGCAAAGATCATTATTGGGTTTGAACACGCTGATACCATAGTCGTGGTCGTCTTGGATTCTCTGGTCTAAGAACATGGAAGGAACTGTTGGTCCTATTGTCCTTATTGGCCACATCTTCCTCATCCAGTCTACCACCTGGCGAAAAGCTTTCCGTTTTGTCAATTTTCTATAATAGTGCCTTCAAACATTGTTGGTGGCCAAGTGGCCGAACTATACTGATGGGAAGGAGGCATGTGATAATATCAAATTTGACTGAGAAGTCCTATGAAATTCTACATTACGGACAGGCATGCAGTCACCCAATTATTTACTGTCATATAAAAAGTGGCAAATTAAAGGTGCTTAAAAATGGGACATACACACATACATGTATGTGCATATACTCCTTTTTATTTGTATTATAAGACACTCCCGCCATCTCATCAAACCCAGTAAGAGATGATCAAGTAATTAAATTTGTTTCAAAATTAAAAAAAAATAAATTTATCCATATATAAAATCATGAATTACGTATTGAGAAATGAGAAGAAATTTTTTTATATCAAATCATTTAAATAGGGCCCATTTTAGAAAAATATAAATACTACCATACTTATAATAAAAACCATTAATTCTTTCCAAAAAGTGCCCCATGTGAGGCATGCAATTTTAGAAAAATGTAATTAATATCATACTCATTAGAATTAATATCATTCAACATGTTAAAATATTTTTCAAGCAGCTAGCACGCAATATTCTAAAGTAATTTTTGGTATAACTATGTGCTTAAAGTATTTTTCTCAGCTGTAATAAACACCTTAAACTTGGGATAATAAGTGCATATTAGACTGATACTTTAAAGTACTAAAGCACCAAAACCAATTATTGTAGGACATTTAATATTATTGAAAAATACTTTATGGTGTTAGATAGTGCTACCGAAAAAATACTTTAGATATTGGATGCTACTTAATTTTATGTTATTTTTAATAAATATTAATAATTAAATTAATGCTTATGAACTTTCCTCTCGGCAAGAAATATGTGGATTGGGTTTGATTTTAAGACCACAATTTAAAACAACAAAGGCTGGTATCAAATAAAACTAAGTTCACAACTTCATCCTCAGTGCCTATTCGACGTCACGACTTCCCGGCTAGGGGTGCAGCACCGAAACCAGCAAGCCATGAGTCTTTGCATATAACGTACATACCTCAGGCTCCAGTTCGTAAACAGTGTTTGAAAGCAACCAATCAGCTTTTCCAATATTGTCAAAAGTATCAACCACTAAGTCCCAAAAGATTGGATACATCCCATATTGCAGATACAGGAAAGATGGCAAATCAGGAGGCACAAGTTCTGGTAACGCAGGAAGCAAAATCTTGGTCTCCTTTTTAATGGGAAGTTTCAGAATCCCTTGATGAAGATGGAAGTAAACACTATTAACAAAACAAGGCTGAGTCAAAAACGCAGCAGCAACAAGCCCAACCTTCTTAGCCACATCAAGAACCCACGGAAGGAAGCTGTCATAAATAACACAATCCACAGGCAAATCACTGTTAAAGAGCTTGTGAAGAAGCTCAGATAGAGTCACTGGTCCTACTTTCCAGAAGCGTTCTACGTAAGTCTTTGAGTTCTTAACATCTTGATCTGCTCCTTCGTCGTAGCCATCTGAGATGGCCTCAAGAGCTATGGAATCAGAAATGGTGGCTTCAGTGATAGAGGCTTGTTTCCAGAAAGAACGAGTGGTGACGAGTGTGGCCTTCACTTTGTGGTATTCCAATCGCTTGCAGAATTGAAGCATAGGGTTGATATGGCCTTGTGAAGGATAGGATACTAGAAGGCAGTGAGCTTTCTGTTGCTTCGACGCCATCGTTGAAGCTTAAGCTGAGAATGATTTCTGCGTATGGTTTTGATTTTGAAGGTGAAAGTGGTTTTTTATAAGGGAATTATTATATGGGAGCGCATGTGGATAAGGAGGAACAAAATATGAACCTCTCAGTGTTTCAGAGTTATCACTGTCTTTTTTTTTTTTGGGGGGGGGGGGGGGATTTCAATTTCATAACCTCAAATTTTCATTAATCCAAAAGCCTCAATACATATGACTCAGTAATTTAGGTAACAGCCTGATATTAGAAGCAAAATCAAACTTGATTTCCTGTCCCAGAAAGAAACTTGATGATAACTTAATAAAATATAAAAATAAAATCAAATTTGCTTTCCTCCACTTGAAAACAACTCTCTAATAAAATATAGAACCAAAATCAAATTTGGTTTCCACCCCCAAGAAGGAAGCTTACAAAATAATCAAACAAGACAACAATTTACTTTCTTCTAGAATAATATGATTTTCCATATTTTCTTTCACTGTGTTTGACGGCGCAACTTTTACCTTTTATTATTAGAACAGTTTGAAGGGATTGAAAGTTGAATAGAGTTTATTATAATGTTCAAATCCACAGTTGTCCTTAATTCAAGGTACTTTTGGCCTCCAGTTTTTGTTCTGCTTTTCATAAGTGCCTCCAGTTTTTGTTCTGCTTTTCATATATATATATATAAATATATATATATATATATATGTATGTATATTGAATTATATGTATTGAATCTTACTCTGTTTCCTTCCTGTGCCAAACATTCCTCTTCTTGCATTTGTCTGAAAACAAAGGGAGAGATTCTGTATTAAAGTTGGATTATTGTTTACTTCATACCCATTACATTGAAATGTAACATCATAGTATCTCCCGTGCATCACATGTGGAGATATACTTGTTATCTTTTAAATGTGCATTATTTCTTCTAAGGATATGATGTCACTTTTTGTTTTCATTGATGACTTTGTCACAAACGAAATTGATATAATGGACAATCAAAGTCCAACCAAGTTTTAATGCAGTATTAGCTAACAGAAAATTGCAATTTTCGGTCATTACTGAACATCTCTGTTTCAGTAGAGCCCATTTGTATTGCCACTAAAAGATTTCAACAACAGAGATTCGCAACCAAATAGTTATTGAGGTGACAATTGAAGTGTGTTGGAGAGTTGTGACTACATTATTTCCTACAAATTCTAACAGACACAAAATGTTCTGTTGACAGTTTTATTCATATAACTGAAGATCATGAAGCTTACTGCTGAGAAATCCTAGCCACAAACTCTGCAATATTTTTATCAGAACTTCCTCCTTCATCAACAGAATTCTTGATTAAATTCATCCATTTGATGGCGCTATTCTTCATCTCTTTCCCTTTTTCACTTTCCATAACTTCCTTGATGCAGTGTTTCACTGTTTCTCGTTTAAGAATTCCTTTTTCATCCACTGGAGCTCTATGACCCACTTTCCAAACATCCACAATATGCTTCAAATTAGTAGTTTGGTCACTCCAATATGGAACCCCAATCATAGGAACCCCCAAGCTAAGAGCTTCTAAAGTGGAATTCCACCCACAGTGAGTAATAAAACATCCTACAGCCTCATGTGCTAGTACTTTTAGTTGGGGACACCATCTCACTATCAAACCCTTTTTTGACAAAGTTTCTAGAATGTTTCTTGGGAGCTTAGCCTCTTCAGATTCCCTAACCACCCATAAGAAATAAGAGTCGGCATCTATCAAACCCCAAGCTAGCTCCTGCATTTGCTCCTCACTGTAAGATGCTAAACTTCCGAAGGAGACATAAACAACAGATGCTTTAGGCTTATCGTTAAGCCAATTCATGCAAAGATCATTGCTGGGTTTGAACATACTTATGCCATAGTCATTATCATTAGGGATCCTCTTGTCTAAGAACATGGATGGCACCGTTGGTCCAATTGTCCTCACTGGCCACATCTTCTTCATCCAATCAACTACCTGAAAGCCTTCAATTGTCAATTTCTGAAAACAGCATGAATTGGGGTTCTCCTTATGATAGAACCATCCTATAAAGTGACTCGTGAGATGGCAAGACCAGGAATCAAAGAAAATTTAGCAAATAAGTGATGAGAATATTTTTGAAGCTCAAGTTCTGCCTGAGAAGGAAAGAGGCCTCTAGAAATATTAAGAACAGATTTCGATTCTTCAACAAAGTATAGATGTTCAAGACTTTGTATGAAAGAGGATTTGTTTCAAACATAGTAAAGATACTCAAGACCAAATTTTAAAAACCAAAGCCAATAACTCGTCAATTTACAATTCTAGGTTCAATTTATGCATAACATATACGTACCTCAGGCTCCAGTTCATAAACAGAGTTTGAAAGCACCCAATCAGCTTTTCCAATGTTGTTAAAAGGATCAACCAGCAAGTCCCAATATTGAGGGTGCATCCCGTATTGAAGATACAGAAACGTTGGCAAATCCGAAGGTTCAAGCTCAGTTAATCCAGGAAACAAAATTTTGCTCTCCGTAATGGGGAGTTTCAGAATCCCTTGATGAAGATGAAAGTATATGCAATTGACAGCACAAGTTTGAGTAAAAAACGCAGCACCAACAAGTCCGAATTTCTTGGCCACATCGACAGCCCAGTGCAAGAAACTGTCATAAATAACACAATCAACAGGACAGCCTTTTCCAGAAAGCTTCTCAATTAGCTCAGATAGAGATTGAAATCCCACTTGCCAGAAGCGTTGAACATAAATCTTTGAATTTTTACGTGCTTCTTCTTCCACTCCTTCATCATAACCATCCGATATGGTTTCAATAGAAATATTGGAGTCAGAAGTGAGTTCAGTGGTGACAGTTCTCCAAAAAGAACGAGTGGTAACAAGGGTGGCCTTCACTTTATGGTACTCCAAACGCTTACAGAATTGAAGCATTGGGTTGATATGGCCTTGTGCAGGATAGGCCACTAGGAGACAGTGAGCTTTCCATTGATCCGCCATTGATGGATGGATGGATGGTTAAAGTTCTCTGTATGGGGGTTGAATTTGAAGACGATAATAATGATATGAGTCAATTATTGGTGAAACCTTATTGGTTTGGTGAGGTTGCGCAATTTGCCCGTAGCAATTTAATAATGTGCTGACAAGTCCGTCCATGGCATTGGTTTTCAAGGAGCATTTCAGTTTGGTTTTATCTTATGAGATAAGATTGTGGAAAAGTATGGCCACGCATGATTTGACCCTGTAATGTTTCATGATCACCCTGTAACTACTCAAAATAAAAGGAACAATAGAGAATAAAACTGCTATATATATATATATATATATATTAATCATTAGACAGCTGTAGGCTACAATCTAAAAAGTTCAACCACAGAAGGAGATAGACAGCAGAAAGGAAAATACAGAGGAAAAGGGAAGAATGGGTACAGAGAGAACATTAGATAACAAATTCAACACCTCTTAAACCCTAATGTTTAACTTTATACCTCATAAAAACTGTTCAAGCCTATACTGAAAAATAAAGCACGTTCATGGCATTATCCCCTCCCCTTCAAAATTGACCTTTTCCGCAAGGTCAAAGAACTGTGTTTGCATGTCAACAAGATATTCCCAAGTAGAAGACTTGACAGTCTTGAACCCATATTTCCTTGGCAAGAAGAATGTGTGGAACCCAATATGGAACACATTTATGGTTCTAAGATATTCATCCAGTTTTAAATATAAGACTCATTTTATAATATAAATTACACTGTAAAATAAGTTTTATATTTAGGTATCCAGTATGACCCAAAAAAGGAACAATCATGGATGAGGATTCAAACCGTTCCCCAAAAACAACAAAATTGCACGAGACCCAAGAAACATGGCTGGAAATGCTTGAGTTAACTCCAAAAGTTACAATAGCAACCATAGTCAAAGTTACGTGAATAAGGGTGTGTTTGGATGAAACCAAACCGTGGTTTGAAAAAGTGATTCTGGAGAATAGATTCTGTGAAGAATAGATTCTGGAGTGATTTTGAAAAGTGAGAGTGTTTGGATAGTTGTTATCAGAAGTACTTTTTATATACACAAATTACTAAAAAAAAAGACATAAGTTAATATGATAATTACAGAAAAATAGATTTTATGATATATTTTAATTTGAAGGAATAAAACTATTAATAATATATTTTTTACCAACATAATTAATAATACATAAGATAATATAATTAATAAATAATTAATATGTATATATATTTATAAATATAAGATTAAATATGTTTATAAAAAAATATGTTTATAAAAAAATAACAAGATACATATCCTATAGGCTCTCACACTCTCCCTCTTTTCTCCAAAAGCAAAAAATTTTTGCTTTTTTCAAAACCATAGTTTTGGAATCAAAACCATGGTTTTGACCCAAAACCATGGTTTGGTTTTTGGGATGACTGTTTGGGTAGGTTTTTACCCAAACCATGGTTTGGACCCCCAAACCATGGTTTGGGCAAACATCCAAACGGTGCCTAAGTTAGCTTGAAAAGTCATTTTGAATGTCCCACAAGAAATAAAAAAATCGGGGCACACCATTGAGAGGGGTAGCTTATCATCATAATGACTCCACAACACATAAGCTCATAAATGTTGAATAGCATGGACTGGTACAGAACGAATTATAGCATCCATTGAACTTTTAACAAAAGCTAAGCAGGAAAACTAGCCAGTGAAATAAATGGAGTCATAATAGGGTGTCTAGATTGGCTTTTTGAAAGTTTTCTTACAAGATACCAAATAAATATATAAGATGAGTTTTGTTTCGATGCGCAATCTTGAATCTTAGTCATGTGTGGCCCAGTCCATTTCATATGGGCAACGCAATTTCTAACAACCCAACACATTTAACTTTTTGACACATCAAATGAGTTAAACCATATTCTTCCCTTGACCCATGGTTGAAATATTTACGAAGGTAGATGTCCAGAGATCAACTTTAAACCAAGTTCAAACTTCTGGTGGCCCAAGTTATGAAGCTTCCAGCCCAATGATTTGTTTATATAAGTTTGTCTTTGGTCCCTGGCCCATACTAGAAAATTAAAGCATGTTCATAACATAATCTGATAATCCTTAAATAATACATGATAGTTTACAAAACTTAATAAAATATTGTGACTTATTGTAAAAATGGTCATTGACTTTTTCAATTTCAGTTTATTAGACTTTTGCATCTCCTTTTTCCTTCCTATAAATTATGCTCTTTCGGTCTTCTTTTTTTTCACAAAAAACAATTACTATTTTTACTCCATTTATTAAAAAAAATTGCAAAATGTCTTAAATTTTTTTTCACCAGTTTCTTATTTTACCTCTATTAGTTTAATGTTTGATATATTTACTACCTTATTTTTAGAAGCACTATTTATTCATTTTCTTATTCTCTCTTTTATTTTCCCTTCCATAATTTTATACATTTATTATCTTGAACTAATTTTAACTAATTTTTTAATCATATAATTTGGCCAAATGTTTTTCATGACAAGCGAGGGAGGGAATATCAATGAAAGCAAAAGGATAATTTCTAAAAGTTGTAGAAACTTTAACGGAAAAAATATTGCTACATTAAAGAAAAAAAGTTAAAGTACAATTTTAACAACAAAGTTTATCTTAAAGGGTACTAGGCACCATAATATTTATTTGGGTACAAAAATATACATAAAGTTGTCAAAATGGGGTATTTGACACTAGGCCGTTAATATCCGTTAATTTACTGTCAGAGGGGCTCACAAAGTCAATTTTGAGGTGCATTTTTAGCAACAAAGTTTACATCAAGGGACACAAGGCACCATGAAATTTGCTTGGATGCAAAACTATACATGAACTTTCTAAAAGGGAAAAAATAACAAAATTCTTCAACTTTCATAAACATTAATTAATTTTATTCTTTTGGATCCCACTAAATTCTATATTTTCTTTCCATTAATTTTCACTTCTAAGTCGATCTATCTTTTCTCATTATAGTCAACACGTACATTTTTTTGTCATGTCGTTTTCTTAGCCTCCAAGGCCTTTATATGTATTTATACAAAACAATGCCTTTTTCTTCTAGGATATGAGGTTTATTACTTGCACCTAAGTACTACCTCTAGTCCTTAATATAGGACGTGATATATTAATTTGAGGAGATTAAAAAAAATAAATAAATTAAATTTAAAGTTTTTTATTTATCATTTTTCTTCAAATTAATTTGTTTCGCTTATAAACTAATATATAATTAAACGATTCATATAAATATTTTAGAGAGATCATGTACTATATGCTATATTTAATTAATTATTCTACTTCTTTAATTTTTTTTTCAAATTTGTCCATTATACTAAGGAGGAGAGAAAGTATGAATGAGTAAAGAGAAAAAGTGATATTGAGTAAGACCCAAAAAAAAAAAAAATTAACGGACGTTGGAGAATTTTGTTATCTTTTTTTCTTATGAAAAGATCATGTATATTTTTGCATTTCAGTAAATTTCATGGTGCCTAATGCTCCTTAATGTAAACTTTATTATTAAAAATACATATTAAAACTGACTTCATAGGTTCCTCTAACAGTAAACTAACGAACAGTAACAAGGTAGTGCCAGATGCCTCCTTTTAATAATTTTATGTATATTTTTTACCTAAATAAACTTTATGGTGCATTGGTACCTAATGTTTTAGGATAAATTTTATAGTTAAAATCACACGTTAACCCTTAACAAAATTTATTGAAACCGAAGAGACTCAGAAGTCAGAACCAGAGGAACACACCTCAAACCCAGTACCTAGGGGCAAGATGAAGAGACTCTGATCTTCTCCAGCAAAAGGGAAGGGGAAAGCTTGTCTCTCTAGAAGCACACTCTCTCTCTAGAGGAACTCCTTCAGATCGGTTCCCTTGGAATCGACCCTAAACTTTTTCTTCCATTCAAAGGCGACACGAAACGATGACCTCTCTGCAACAATCTGAACCCATAATAATCTGCCATACAGGATTCACTATTACTCTGGTCAAAAGTTCAGCTCCAAAATACGGGGAAAATAACATCTTGGGAGCTTTCTGGAAAAGCAATAATAATCCTGTAATAATATGAGTTAATTGTACTTACTTGTAATATTTATATGAGTTAATTGCACAGAAGCAGAATTCAAAATCATATGAGTTAATTGTACCTGTAAAATTTATAGCCGCTAAGACGATACAATAATAATAATCCTGTAATAATGTTGAAGGGTGTGAGAGTTGGTAGAATCATAACATTCTAAACCCCCATATTCTGAGAAGGGTAGAGAGAGAGAGAGAGAGAGAGATATTACATTCCACAAAAAAAGAAGTAAGTGTGATCGGTTTGGTAGGCAGCCCCTGTAATACATCATGCGTACCGTCTTGGTTGACCAAGTTTTATTATATTACCACATGTTGAAGAGTTAGATATTACTTCTCGATCTTAATATAAAAGTTAATTAACTAATTTAAGTAAATTAAAAAAATTTGTTAAGTTAGTTATTTGTAATAAAGAACTGTCATCTTTTCTAGAATACCCTTACTAATCATATGTATTAGTTATAACTACCAATTGATAGGATCATTAATATGTACAACTACTACAAGGATTACATTAAAAAAATGAATAAATATGAGAGATGAAGTGGATTGGGATATTGTATTTAGGACCAAATGAAAAGTTAAACTAACTTTTATATTAAGAACCGAATATAGTAATCACTAATTTGAGGATATTAAGCAAATTATTTAAAGTGATTTTTGTAACAAATCTGCATTGACTTTCTTAAACTACCATATTTAATCAAGTGCATTGGAATTACCACTTAAGGGGAACTCCTTACAAATTAATGGAGATATTTTGGAGAAAAATTTAAAAATCTAGGAGACAAAATAAATTGAAATCTTATATTTAGAAACAAATTCTACCCCTATCTGGCTCTTTTAATTTATTGAGGGGGGGTGTTTGGCTATTGCCAAAAGCACTTCCTAAAAGCATTTTTTACAAAACGAGATAAACTCCTTCACATATCTGTTTCGTAAACTGTAAAAATACTTTTGAAACAATTGTTTGGTTTTTATCCAAATACCCCCTAAGTACTAGAGATAGTAGTTACTTAAGCCTATTTTGTATATATCGTTGCAATCATTGGACATATTACAAGGATAAATTGTAGTATATTCTCATTGTTAGTCACTAACAAAACACAAGGGAGGGGACAATGTACTAGCCTTGTTAATTTGATCCCATGATGATTATTAGAAGAGGGACTTACTTTAAGCTAACAGGTTAAATCAAGTTTAATTTTTCTCTCCTAGCTAACAGCTTATAAGTAAGCACAAAAAAGTCAACTTTGGATTAATTTGGGTAGACAAAGAAGCATAAAACAAGAGACAATTAAACTTTAATCCGTAGTTAACTGACATATGCAATGTACTACTGTTGTTGTCTCACACCGCTCTGTAGCCAGCTATAGCAGATCAGATTATGGACAAGCAGAGAGGACAATACGATTTGTAACACGAGAAGATTCATCATCAGTTTTATCCATTTCCATAACTTTTTTATGACTCTCCACAAACTCTCGAATCTGTTTCTGAGAACTTCCACCTTCATCAATGGCTTCTGAAGCTGAAACCTTCCAAGGAATGGCATTTCTCTTCATTTCTTTCCCTATCTCACTTTCCATCACTTCCTTAATACAATTCTTCAATGTCTCACGTTTCACAATCCCATCTTCACCAGCCTCAGCTCTCATTCCCATCTTCCAAACATCCCTAACATTCTTTGCATTTAAGCTTTGATCAGTCCACTGAGGCACAGCCACCATTGGAACTCCCGCACACAAAGCTTCCAACGTAGAGTTCCAACCAGAATGAGTCAGAAAACAGCCTACAGATTCATGGGAAAGCACTTTCAGTTGAGGACACCAGGAAACCACTAGGCCTTTCTCTGATCTCTTCTCAAAGTCTTTTGGGAGTTTGGATTCTTCGTATTCTCTCACAACCCACAGGAAGAAGTAACCACGGTGCTTTAAACCCCAAGCTAGTTCCTGCATTTGATTCTCTTTGATGTTAGACATACTTCCAAACGAGACGTATACCACCGAGCCTTTGGGCTTATCGTCCAGCCATTTCAAGCAGCAATCTTCATTCTTGCAGAGATTGAAACCATAGTCTTCATCTTCCTTCAGCCTTTTGTCTGGCAACATAGATGGCACTGTTGGCCCCACTGCTCTCAACTTCGGCCAAATTGTTTTCAGCCAATCAGCCACCTAAAAGTCACATATTTACACATCTGTCGCAATCAATGGAGATATATATATATATATATATATATAGAGAGAGAGAGAGAGAGAGAGAGAGGCAATGGATTAGTTGGGTTGTTCGTTAATTAATGGGATGACTTATGTTAAGGACAAAGGGTACAAGTACTCTCCATATGAAATATAAATGCAGTATTAATTAAATGATGCATTAATATAGATATACCAAGATGTGCAAACGTAATTTGTCTCTCTGCCATCTAATTATATAATTTACTTCATTATTTTGTGCCAACTATATAATTTACTTCATTATTTAGTGGCGACTTCAATCTGATAATTCGTTACGTAGTGGCAATCTATGGACACATTAAAGGAAAAGATTATAAGCATGTGATGCGCAATTATTGGCTGTGAAGAAGTGGCTCTTTTGTTAAACAGTTATATTGCACGTGCCCCATAATATTTTTCTATGGCCATTATTGGCATTCGAAAACATATTTAACAATATTTCGATTCTAAATTAACTTTTACATTCAGTTGTGATCTCAAAATACTCATTATTTCGGTCCTAAATGTAAAGCTTATTTTATAGTATAAATTACACTATAAAATAGATCTTATATTTAAAATCAGAAGAGCATTTCATACTTTTATCTAAAATATACTTCTTTATTTGACCCCCCAAAAATGTGGAAAACACATACGGCGTAGAATAAAAATGAGGTAAATACTCTTAAATTACTAAATTACAAAATAGGCTAATAAATTATACAAAACCCTCCCTACTTTTATATCATATGTGAATAATCTCTTTACCCTTCGAAACTTTACAATAAACCACACTGAATTTTTACATTTATACACATAATTCTCATAGTATTAGTTTTGTTCATTATTCATTTGTAAATAGTTTAAACTTTATGGAATTTAAATGTAGTTAACCCAAAGCTTGAAAAGTTATATACTACCTCAATCCTTAATATAAGACATCGTTTGACTTTTATTTTGATCCTAATTAAAAAAACCCAATCCATTTTGCCTCTCAATTTATGCATTTTGTCCAAACTAGTCCTTCTAATAATAGTAGTTTTAGCCAACACACTTGATTAGTGAGGATATTTTAGAAAAGATAATACCTATTTATTATAAATAACTAACTTAACTTATTTCCTTAATCTCTTTAAATCAGTCAATTAACTCTTTTATTTAGGACCGGAGGTAATACATATATAAATAGAGGGGTATAAAATTGGTAATTTGAAGTTATCTGTAAAGGTTTATGGGGATGTATTATTAAGTTTTAGATATTATATTAAGAAGGTTACCTGTACATGGTTCTAAATTCATGGAGGCTTAACGTAGTATAATTTAGCCTCCAAAAGATAAATGATAACAATCTCATTTGCAAACAAGCATATATAAATGAGTCAATTTTGCAGGCAAGACAAGGTAAATCAATGCGCGGAATGAGATCAAAGAATGGAGTAGTTCCAAAAGTTACAGGGAAAATCAAAAAAAAGAAAGAAAGAAAGAAAGGAAAAATAAAAATAAAAAACTGAAGTAGCAGAATGCTGACCTCTTTTTCCAGCTCATAAAATGTGTTGCAAAGGATCCAATCAACCTCGTCAATGTTAGAAAACTGGGCCAAAAGAACATCAAACAAGTCTGGATGAGTTTGGTGAGCAAACACAAGAGAAGACAAATCCTTAGGCTCCAACAATGGCATCCCAGGAAGCTGAATCTCCATCTCCATCTTCATAATATCCAGTTTCTTCCTCTGCAAATGATAATACACACTGCTGATAGAAAGAGACTGAGTCAGAAACGAAGCACTGCTCAACCCAAACTTCTTAGCCACCCCATGAACCCAAGGCATGAACGAGTCATAAACAATACAATCTGCATTATTTCCAGAACTAGCAAGCTTCTCAATGAGCTCACCAAGAGTCTCTGAGCCAACCTTCTCAAACATATCAAAGTATCCCTTGAAGCTATCTGCTTCAGCAACTCCACCTTTGTCGAATCCGTCAGAAACAGTATCAATGGCTATGGAAGAAGGAAGTTTCTGTAATGTGTTGTTGAAGCAGAAACGAGTGGCCACTAGCGTCACTTTGGCTCCTTCTTGCTTCAAACGCTTGCAAAACTGAAGCATAGGGTTTATGTGACCTTGAACTGGACATGGCAGCACCAGAAAATGAGGTTGCTCCGTATTGGCGGTGGTGCCGTCACTCCACATTCTTTTTCTTTATTCTCTTCTTCTGATATATTAATTGTTTCTTGTGAGTGTCCCTTGGAGCATCCCACCACAAGATTTTATAGAAGAGAAAATGGCAGGAAGCGATCTCTCTGTTGTAGATAACGACAGTAGCAAGTTAATTGAACAGTGATCATGTGACGTGGAATCATATAATTAAACCTAACCTAATTATATACTATCAAATCTTTAATATAAGACTCGGTTGACAAATTTGAAGAGATTAAGAAAATTATTAAATTTATGTGAATCATTATATTATATATCAATTTATAAGTAACACAAATTAACTTAAAAGATTATGAATATAAAAAGTTTAAAGTAATTTGGTAACTTTTTCAGTTTTTCCAAATTAATTAATTGAGTCTTATATTAAAAATTAGAAATAGTATTTATCAAATTGCACCCTGAAGGGAGTACTGCGAGGTCCACGATGAACTGAAAATAAACACATAAAAGTAAAGGAAGCGAGGAACCTCAGAACAATCACGAGGCAATAACGCATGTTATTTTCATGGATGTCATTTTCATGAAAAATTTTTTACGTGTTTGAGATGATTAATTAAATACTGAAGGGAGTAGCAGAATTTGAGGATGAGACCAAGTGAAATAAGAAATTAAGAAGGAAGTTTCATATACATAGAAGTATGAAAATATTTTAATACAATGAAACTTTAACGAGGTCTTTAATTGTTGCCTCCGTGGGATGCGAGGGTATATAGTTTAACCATAGAACATGAATCACGATGAGCAAGGAGGACAAAGGAGAGACTGAGAGAGAAATGATCAAAAGCAGCACTTTAGCCATTGAGAAATCAGAGGGGAAGGTCGAAAGAGGAAAGAAAGGGTGGGACCTATGTGGGGCCCACAAATCTCTGTGTCTTCAATTCTCTCTCCACGTGGACTATATGAGTCTTCTGGGAAGAATCTAGATCCGTAACTTTTGCATCTATTCAAGGTTTGTTTGGATTGATTGAGTTATAAGTAACTTTTCGAACATGATTTACGGAATACTACCTCCGATCCTAATTATAAGATCCAGTTGATTAATTTGAGGAGATTAAAGAAATAAGTTAAGTTAGTTATTTGTAACAAACAATTGTTGTCATTCCTAAAATATCCTTGCTAATTAAGTGTGTTGGTTAGAACTATTATTATTAGAAGGACTATCTTGGAAAAAAATGCATAAATATGAGAGACAAAATGGATTGGGGTCTTATAATTAGGATCAAACTAAAAGTCAAACGGGATCTTATATTAAGGACCGGAGGTAGTATGAGATAAGAATGTAAGGAGAGTTATCTTAACTCATATGAACTTGTTTAAAAGTTTGTTTTGATCGGAACTTTTTATTACCGTCTCCTTATAAACTTTTGTCACCTGATTAATTATATGGCAACTAACTCTTGTTATTGACAATTTTAACTTATTTTTAAGTTTTAATTCTACTTACTGTTGTTTGTTCTGATTTACTTAAAACATTTTTTTACTTTATTTTTTTTTAATTAGAGAAACTTTGTACGCTGGCCTGCATTTGATATTAATTACTTATTGGAATTCAAATAATGATAGGAGTATTTTTAATCATGGGCATTAGCAATACGTCATTTAATTTTTTTTATATTTTTCCAGATGTTATAAGATCATGGGGTATTAAGATAATGAGTGGTTACATTATAATTAATTAATTAAGAGATATGGGAATTAACAAGTAAATATCATAAGGTCATATTTTTTATCTTCGATGAAATATTTTGCTGAAGTGAACTTAACATTGTTAAACTTGCTACTACCACTAGTGGCAAATATAAGAATCAGTTGGGAATTCAATTTGATTATAGATATAAAACCTTAATTCACTTTATCTTTCATATTTATTTATTTTTAAGTAATTCCTAACTATTACTAGGAAAGACAATATCTATTTATTATAAATAATTAACTTAATTAATTTTATTAATATTTGGAGGTGATTAACAAAAATGTTAACTTGAAACTATTTCTGTTAGGAAGAATTAGAACCAAGAACCTGTAGAGAAAAATATTTAGTTAAAAATATCCTAAAAATTAGAAATATTTTAAAGGACCATATAGTAAAATATACTTTTAGAAAGGCTAAATCATCCATAATTAATCTGCCTATATTCTCTCGTTTCCATTCAACAATGCCTCCTTAAAGGTATGATATTGATGATGGCAAAGGTTAAAAATCTCTTCCTTTCAACTGTTCAAATACAAATTGAGGATCTCTTTCAAAAGACAAAAATATATCTCCAACATCTGACTTATAAAATACTTGATATCCAAATAAATAATAATCCACAAAACCTCTTTCTAGCTGATACACTGTTCAGAGGGAAATGAGAAGTATAATTCAATTCCAGTATTATTCTATTAGAGTTTTCACTTGAGTTGAGGGATCCAAATTAAATTATCAAATGCACAAATGCTATCTGATGATCAAAAAGCCCTACCTATTCCAACATTAGAAGGTGAAGAATCATCTCGAGATTTGGCAAGGAAGCGAATTTGGCATTGATGCTGAGCTTGAATAGCTTGTCAGTGGTGGAATCGAGTGTAGAAGCCATTGAATGAGCACACGAGCGGAAGAATCACAGAGGGAACGAAGGAAGTGGACAAGGGTAACGTGCTATTTAAAAATCTATATTTTAACATTTAGTCCTTTTAAATAATTCTAATTTTTATGATCCTTTTGACTAAATATTTTTCTCTACAAGTCTTCTGTTCTAATTTTCCCTTTCTCTTGTGTTGTTTGGGAGCTTGTCTTGTTCAGATTCTCTAACAGCCCACAGGAACCCACGAAAGAAGAGATAATGAAAGTATGGGGGCCTGGATTGATATTGTCCCCATATTATTTATCACTTGAGAATAGTGAGATTTAATTTGAATTTCATCATTTATATAATATTAATTAAATATCATTTTTCTTATGTGATTGAAGTTCATCAATATCTAGCTAGGCTTCAAGAACAGATGATGTTGCTAGAGAGGCTCATTGGAAATCCACTTGCTGAACATGGCAAGGTACTCCTCAGGTTTGAATTCCGGGGCTGTATGTCCTGCGCCCTGGACGTAAATTCATCAAAAACATAATAATTAAATAGAATAGTTCCATTATAAAAGAGGAAAATTAAACAGAATAATTCCCAACCCATAGCATAGACACATCTTTTACTTTTTTCTTTTGCCCTTATCACATTAAGCTAGTTTCAATCAGCCATCTTTTAGTCCCTCTCTCTCTAGTTTCAAACAGAATAATTCCCACCCCATTTTTTGAATCTCGATAACAACTGAGTATTTTGATGAAATAATTACATTTTACCTTGACAGCTGCAAATGTCATTTGATTTGAACAAGTCCTTGTATACCTATTAATCCAAAGGAACATTTCCAGTAAGTATAATTGGAATAATAGATCATTCATAAAATAAATTAAGCATTAATTAATTAATTATACAATATATAACACAAGGCCTACCCAGCAACTTGGCCACTGACATACCAAGGCCTCCAGTCATCAACAATGGAGTAGTTCAGAGATCTGATCCATGCTTGTGTTGATAGGAAAGGACATACCATGTCATGATCACCACTGCAAAGAGCAAACTTTTATTAAGTTGCCAGAGCAACATTATCAACAAAATTCAGAACTACTTTGCCGGGAAATTTGGGGGAAAATCCCAAATTGAAAATTTTATTGGTGAGGAGAATTTGAAGTTCTATACATAGAAAATACAGTACTTTGCAATTTTTGTATACATACAGTGCCAATACAGATTTAGCAAGGTCCTCCTCATCAATAAAATTTTTAATGGGAGACTTTTTCCCCATTTTCCCCCACTTTATTTGACTTTTATTCATTTGATATTCTTATTCCTTCAAAAGGCAAAAGGGTTTGAGGTTTTAGAAGAGAACAGGTTAGGCAGGAATCTAACTGAATACCTAGGATTGCCCAACAGTTGAGCCGAGGTAAGTGTCGCTAATTTATTTATTTAGAACAATAATAGCAACCAATGGATGATAAAATATTAACCTGTAAATCAATGAGCGGTAGCCTTTTGTACTGAGATTTACATGATAATAAAAACTGCTATCAATCTCATGCTTAAAAGGTATGTCCCCATTGCAAAGCGTCCAATTTCTTGCAGTTCCCTGCTTCACATGTAATAAGTCAAATGAAGACAAAACAAGAGACTAATGCACCATAAAACACCTAAATCATCTGTAAATTAAATGGGATGGACAAAATAAAAAGAAGCATCTCCATAAACCAACTTATTCAGGATAATTAATTAATCAGCATTCACAGCCAAGACTTGGGCCACTGAAGTTGGAGGTGAAGCCATTTATTTATTTTTTTTTTTGGGAGATTTAGTCTTTAATTACAGCAATTTTACTTAACAAGCTAATTGGTTGCTTAATTGAATTGATGATGTTGTAGAATAACTATGGTTGCATCTATGTGTCATCTAGACTAGGAATTTATATAGTAATTCATTCGAATAATTAACTGTATAGTTTGAGAATACCGGAAGCATATGTGGAGATGGCTCTCCGAACATTGCAAGACAATGCTTTTTATGTGAAGCTGTCCAAGAGTGCATTTTCTTAGCATCAAGTTGAACATGTTCATGCAGCCCAAAAATCAAAAAAGAAGAATGAATCAATGATTGATCGGCCCATGCCTAGAAATATTAAACAATGGAGGGTTCTGTAGACTTAAACAGGCTAATAGAAAAAATCATTAAAATTAGGTGTTGGGCCTTCTGTATTGCATGGAACCCAAACTAGTTGGACCCTACACTGTTCATGGGTCCAAACGTACAATGCAGCTTTCACTAACGTTTATATCCATAGACTGACTGATACATCGATGATTTATGCTCAATGCCTAAGCCTTTTGAACTAGCCACAAAGAACTTCAGACGGAATGACAAGGTTTAAACGAAATCAGAAATTTTGAAGGTGAAAGTTACACTTATATTTTGCAATAAAAAAATTTCAAGAGAGATTGTTGTGGAAATTGATTCTTCTTGCATGAAGAAATAAGCCACCCTAACTCCAGATCACCCACTCAACCTATAGGCAGCATGTTTAGGAAGCTCGATAAGAAATTAATGATTGTTTCCACCAATGTAAGATGGCTTTAAGCTATCACCCAAGAAATTTTGAAGTGAAGGCACTGCTGGGCAAAAATTTGCTGATGTCGGTTCTCAAAGAATCTTTTGGCAATAAAACAAAAGAAAAAGAAAAAGAAAAAAGTTATCAAAGAAACCTGGAGAAGCTCATTCCCCCAATAGCCTAACTTCCTGAACAACAGTGGTATCCCCTCAGATTGATGGGGTTCACCTATTCCATTGCATAAAGAAGTGATTGATGCACTCTACAAAAAATGGAAATGATAAGTTGCTAGCTTTAGTTCCTGTCAACTTCTCTCATGGACCAGCTATTTTCATAATTGAAACACAGTTTGTTGGTACTAAACAGGGTTGCTGTTACAAAAAGTAACCTACTAAGCGGCTTGTACCAGCAGAATTTTATGCCACTTGAATAGGTGACCATGTAAGAACTTAAAGACACAAGGAAGGTGTGATCTTTCACCTGAAGAATATGAAGGTGAAGAATGAAAAGTTTGTTGCTCATTAGCTAATATGTTCAATAGATTAAGTTCTTATCTAAGTAACAAATGAACCAATATCTACCCATATCAGTCACGCCATGGCAAGAGATAACTGTGAACTTCACTGGTTTTCCAAGATCCTAAGGGTATAGCCCAATTCCTGTGGCTGTGGATGGTTTCTTCTTGTTAGAATAAATTTGGTCCTGGCCAAACATGTTCAAGTCTCTTATTCATTATCCTTACAGGCCCTGATTCATGCTTAGCTGATGTCAGTTGAATGATTTAAACAATAGCTGCAAACACACTTTTACACTTTCTTTTGCTTGATGCCGACCTTGACCCCTATTATTTAGAGGTCATATCTGGTATTCAGAGTCCACCTTGATTTGGTGCCACTCTTGCTTCCCACACCGAAATAGTACTTCACCCCTCAATGTCTCAAGGGTTATACAATGAAATAAAAGATAACTCCAAGTAGAAAGCAGTATGAAGCCGAAACAAGGATATACCACCAAAAGAGAATTGGTTATATATGTGATCAAACCTTTTGAACGTGCAATGCTTGGCGAACAACATCACTGTTAGCCCAATAATTAGATAGTAAATATTTGTTTCCCTGTAAGAAAGGAAAAGGAAGAACGCAAATATTAACATCAGAGTTATTAGTGAATTAAAGTTATATAATGAATATCATGGTTATTAATTTACCAAATTAAGATAGAATAAAGCATAATAGACTTTTAAAACATTAAAAAACTAATTATTTCATGGCAGATTACTGTTTTTCATTTCCTTTTCGTCGAATGTCATCCTTTCAATTTAATTCTTCAGCAATTTTTTTACTTCCACTTGTTATTGTCACATGAACTAATTTCTCAAGAACGTCTGTTAGTTTTTTTTTTTTTTTTTTGCTTTAGGGATCCATTGCAAGAAAACAGTAAAACTTTTGGAAATTTTCTCACCAAATAAATGTTTAACAATATTTCACAAAAACTTTTGTAATGAGGCGCCAAAACTCCTCACAGACAGTTTCTAAAACTTCCTGCAGCCAGTTATCTTGAAAAAGTAGAATTTCTCGTGCTAATTCGCGGGTGTGTGAAGTTTTTGAACTTCTGCCCATATCTATTGTCAAGCAATCAGCACATGCGTGTAATGTGTAATGTGATCAAGTGCATTCCGGGCAACCATTACGTGCAATACTTCATCCAATTCAACGACTTGACTCTTAAAAAAAAACAAAAAAAGTAATCATGCAAATAAATGGATTAAATTGAGAGGCACTAATTGAATAAGTTGTGCTTGAGTTTATAAGACATAATGAAAAATCAAAAACGAAAAAGGAAGAAAGAATTATCACCGGAAAAAAAAAAACGAAAAAGGAAAAGCAAAAATAAAAGATTACCTGACATATATCTGGGGAGAGGAGTTTATTGGTTTGATCCTTTAGATAACTTAGATATCTCCTTTGTACACTTTCTTTTGGTGGACGCGTATCATGACCACAATACGGATGTAAAATGTGATCATGATATATATTTGCAATTAACTGGAACGAAAGAGAAATTGAAAAATTGAAATTACCAATAAGAACAAATTTTCAGACAAGAAACAAAGCCACTAGTGCTTTACCTCTTGAAAAGACTGGAAATCTCTCAAACATGACAAGTTTTCCGGGTCTATGTCTGTATATTATCCTTTACAACTTTTCTGACGTGACTGTCAAACATTTCAGGGGTGTTAGCATTAAATCCTGTTATTTCTTTGCCCTTTCCAACAATATTTTTAAGAAAATTACCCAAAATAACCTGTACTAATGAGCTTAATTACCTCATAGAGTTCATCAGAGATGAGTGCCATTCCATGGGCAAATGGGATTGCATAATTTAGTTCATACCCTGTAGTCACTGGGTTCCCTAGTATGTATCCCTGGAAAAGAATGTTTTAATATCTCAGAATCTTCAACATCTCTGAGTTCAGATGCAGTACAATGACAAATTGAAAATAAGGGTGAAAGACAAAATAGAGATAACCGATTGCAAACCTCCAGATTTATCCATGGTTGGATTCCATTTTCATTACCTACAGGCTCACATAATCAGAAGATTAATTGAATTACTATCTCACAGATTATGTGCATTGAAAGACACACCCAGATACTAACATATCCACGGGCTTTTTTTCCACCATAACATATAAAACTTTAAATTTGTTGCGCTTGAGACAGAGTGACACAATCAGTTGGAGACTATTAGAGTCATTTGCCTTCACAACAATATAAAATGTACTTTTAACTTGCAGCATTTACTGTGATATGAAGGAATGACTTAAGCACTCCCATTATTCAGATCATAACCTCAAGTTGTAGAAAGAGTTAACTTTTTTTTTCCACAAAAAAATAATTGGGAGATGAAACTTTGACAAAAATTGGAGGTTTGACGTAAAATTTTCGTATTATAAATTTGCTGATCCATTTGCAAGGTTATCACGATAGAGAGTTGTGTGTACCATTTGAAATTTCTAGAGAGATGGGAAGGATTGGAATTCCAGAATAGGAGTCACCACCCAAATAGACTTTATTTGATAGATATTCTGGATGATCAATCAACCACTGCAAAAGTAACAAATGTTACAATGTTGACCTTTTATACATCAACATCAACAACAACAACAACAACAAGCCTTATCCCACTAAGTGGTGTCAACTACATGGATAGTATGGCACTATTATGTTCTGTCAACAATGTTGACCTTTTATATCAGGAGAAATTTTAAATAAAGTAAAACTAAAATTAATATGTATGTTTTGGCAGGACCTCAAACAAAGCCACACTGTTAACCTCACTTGAATCAATGGACTTCCTAGTTCTCATTTTTCTAATGAATGAAAACACACAAAATAATAAGATTAAAGATGTGAGAAGAAAGAATGAAATTGAAAAGTAATCCCTTGACTTTCACACAATAATATGAATCTTTTTTATTTTTGGGTTCACATAGCAATCAACTGCTAAAATGTGATAGTTGTGCGATAAATGAAATTAAAATCACGCTAAATAACACGCACTCACTCTCACACCTTCCTCAAAAATGGATGAGAATGCTGAATAATATTCCAATCACCTTGCTGAACAGCAGCTTCAGTTTTTGCGTAAGTGAAGCCCGCTCCAGCAGGCAAATCTACAAAGATAATACTACTGACCTGAAAGAAATAAAAGCAGTGTGATAGCGTGAGGATCACCTTGCAAAAATATCAACTTTGGATTATGAGGAGTGTGCGTATACATATAAGTATGTTTTTTTCCCAAGAGAATATTCCTCCACAAATAACAAGCAAGAAATTAGAAAGAAAAAAGTTACTTTATTAAGTAATGACTGCATATCAGCAAGGATTTTTATTTTCTATTTTATTTTATTTTGCAATATCTCTCTTCTTTTCTCTACTATATGTTTGGTGGGTATCATGTATTTAGTGAAAGTAAATTTTATACATACTTTTTACAGCCTACCAATATTTCATGTTGAAATTTTGTTGTGAGAAGCAAAAGTAATAAACAGCTGCATAGCTATACAATTATAGATAAATATCTCACCTTTGTCCAAGTTTGTGGTCACAAATTAAACTAGGCAAGCTCTCATTGTATCTTTCTATGAATGCTAGTAGGCCTTCACAGAACACACCCAAAGACAGCGTTATACATATGGTCATACACACGCATGCACATAACCACACATATATGGGGCATGCTGGTATAATTTCAGACCCAAAATAAGCTTCTCCTCTGATTTTGAGTGGTGCACGTTTTAGGAAGATCTGAGATGCTGCATCATTTCCCCTTAAGGAAGTGATTTTGAAAGACAATGGAGAAGTCCTTTTGGGAACACCCAATATTACCGGAAGAATATAGGAAAGATTAGCATGGAAAACAATGGAGAAGAAATCTCATGAGAGAAGGAGATGGAAATAGAAGTTTGGTATTCACTTTAAGGATTTTAGGGAAAAACAGAAAGTTGAGAGATTTGAGTTTTGGGAGAGCAATGCTGATGTTTACCAACTTCATAGATAAGGCCTGTAAAGGAAGAGCAACCAGGACCTCCTGATAACCAAAGCAGGATTGGATCCTCTTTAGGATTATTCTCTGAATTTATAAAATAGTAGAATACCTGCACTTCTTCTGATTCTCCTACTCCCACATACCTGAACAAAAGATGCCTCGTCATTATAACATATTCGATGTTAATTCTTCTTTTCTTTTTCTTTTTTGGGACCAGCGATATTAATTCTTCATTTAACTTCATATACGAAGATGTCACATACTTTTCGTTCTTTTTTTTTTTTTTTTTTAGATTTTTTGTAAGTTATATTTTTGGTTCTTTGAAAATGCTTCCTATTTGTCTAAGCTTGCTAGGATGGGAAACATCTCAACGAGTGAATCACATAAAGACTTAAGGGCTAGACAGTTGAGCATAAGTTATTTAGATAAAATAAAATGTAAATTACCTCTCAATATATTTGAATGTAAATTACCTCTCAATATACTTGTATGAACAAGCTGTCAATCAGTATTTGAGTGGATGAAGGTGGATAGATGGAAGGGAATGGGAAGGAAGAAAGAGAATTGACTCACAAACAAGTATGATGAGAAGTGACATGTTTGATAGATAACAGTAACAAAGAGTGACTGTGTGAAAAAGATACTAAAGAAATGAAGATAAATATAAAATTACAACAATATCCTTCAACCAGAAAATGAACAAACACTAACACACCATTGGAGAGCTGCAGTTAGAGGCATTCGACGGCACTCAGTCAAATAAAAACATTTTGGGCAAACCATACCAAACCAAACAATTTCAAGCTTGAAATTCCAAAATCTGGCCATATAGCTCTGCAAGTTCATGCTAGCTGGTCAAGAAGCATTGCCCTTGCTGCCTCTTTTTAGTCCGATCAACATAACCGACGCGTCGGCGCCGACAAACGCCCGACTTCATCGCTGGCAACCACGTAGAAGCATCGAAAAGAGACCCACCAATTTCGGCATGGTCGTGGTCGCTGCCTCCAATTTCGGCATCGGTGCGGCGGCGTTCTTGGGAGAAAAGCTGTGCGCCGCTAGCGCGGGACCTCTGGGCATGGCAGTGGGGGCACGGACTTAGTAGGTGTGTTCTAAGAAAGAAGAAGGAGGATCGCCTCCATTGAATCCGGGCATGGTGAAAAGGAAGCTCATTTTCCTTTTCCTAATGCCCGGTTTCAAACCAAACGGACTCCTAACTGAAAGAGTGATAATATGTTCCCGGAGGGAAAAAGGAAATGGGAAGGATAAATGACATACCAGTTTCAAGTTGAAAAGGAAGAGGTCCATGGAAGCCAGGAAGAAACTCCACGGTTGAACGACAACTTACAGGTTGAAAGAAAATCAGTAAAAGGAGAGCAAACAGAAGCAATGCCATCTCGTAGTAACTACAGAAGATAGAAGCGATGTGATAGGAGCCCAGCCTCGCCATTTGAGATGAAGTTTATCACTAATTTCTGTGTAAGATGGGGAACAAGTGGAGAGGCTCTCATGACTCGTAACTGTGTCCTACTTTTCTTGCTCACCGCTTTTCGTCAAACAAATGGAGAGAACTGAGAAGGACATTCCACATTTGCAAACCGAGAAGGACATTTCACATTTGAGAACCAGCACCGTCAAATTACATTTAGGACCATAAATTTTAAAATTTTTAATAAAGACCTTTTTTTTCCAACAAATTTTAAAAAAAATTAATTTTTTTGGTGGTTATCTTTGCTCAAAAAATGATTTTTTTCTTGAAAAATTCTAATTTTTAATTTTTTATTTTATACAATATTTTAATTTGTTCTGTCAATTTTAAAAGTATATTTTTAATCTTTTAACTATAAAATATTAATATTAAATGGTGATTTTTTTAAAAAAATCATAATCATTTTAAAAATAAAATTAATAGATAAAATCCTATAAAAATTTGAAAATTAATTTTTTTGGTGGTTATCTTTGCTCAAAAAATGATTTTTTTGAAAAATTAATTTTTGTTCTTTAATTTTATACAATATTTTAATTTGTTCTGTCAACTTTAAAAAGTATATTTTTAATTTTTTAACTATAAAATATTAATATTAAATGGTGATTTTTGTTTATAACAATCATAATCATTTTAAAAATAAAAATTAATGGATAGAATCCTATAAAAAAGTTTGAAATTAATAAATTCAAAACAAGAAATTTTTACAAGACGTGTTTTTATTTATAAGTTTAGTTTTATCATTTGATAATATTTTATGAGCATTTAAAATCTCAATATCATTATTTTTTATTAAGGGATTTAGTGTTAAAAAATTAAAAATATACTTTATAAAGTTAAACATCAAATTAAAACATGATATAGAGGTAAATAATTCAAAATATACTCTTTAAAGACTAAAATATATTCTTTAACCTTTTTTTTTTTTTTTTGGAGAACAAGGCATGAGGGAAAGCGTTCCGTATCAGCAGGTCATCCAAGCCGCACGCGGCCCTGACAAGTTCCATTATTGATGATTTTTAAGATATCATGTCACAAGAAAAAAAATAAAAAAAAATATATGTTGAATTTCAAAATGATAATATATGATTATGATATATTTGAATTTGTCAAAATTTTCATAAGAGTAGTCAAAATCATTGCAAGCATACTTAACATTATCTATTTATCTTTTTTTAAAATTAATATTTAATATGTATTTTTTTGTATTTTTGCTGGTGATAATTATTTTGGAGAAGAGATGGACAAACACAAACTTATCCCCATCAACACGGGGCACATTGAAGAAGGCGGCTTCGGATGGGTTTGGGATCACAGCAGCAAGTCCCGAGCTAACTCTTGTAACGCCAAAATTAGCTTTTTTTTTTTTAGTGGATTGGCATAAAAGTCATATTTGGGTTAGCATTGTTATTTAATAGGCCTACGGTATAAAATCAAACTATAATTTAGAGAATAACTTCTGAAAAAAAAATTATTTTGAGAATAGATCTTGAAAGAATAGATTTTGTAAAAAATAATTTTAATAAAAAGAGTATTTAGATAATTGTTAAGCATTTTTTATACGTACAAATTACTAAAAAGAACATGAGTTAATATAATAATTACATAAAAGATAGATTTTATAATATATTTTTATTTGAAATAATAAATTGTTAATAATATATTTTACTAACATAATAAATAATATATAAAAAAAATATAATTAATAAATAATTAACATCAGTATATGTATTTATAAAATATAAGATTAAATATGTTTTTAGAAAAATAATTTTTTTTGCCAACAGAAAAATATTATTTCGCCTTAAAGATTTAAAATATGAAATACCATAATATTTTTCATAACTAGTTTTTTTAAACAACATACTAACTCTGATTTTTAATATAAGAGTTATTTTGATATTCAACTTAGTCTTAAATATAAAATCTCAATCTATTTTATTTCTTATATTTATCCATTTTTTAAAATGGTGTTTGTAGCGGTTACACATATTAAATATTTCATCTAATGATACTTCTAACAAATACACATGATTAGAAAAGATATTTTAGAAAAGATAATATCTATTTATTACAAATAGCTAACTTAATTAATTTTTTTTAATTTACTCAAATTAGTCAACTAACTCTTATATTAAAAATTGGAGGTAGTATTTACAATGTAAAAAAAAAAGACCCCATTTTCAAAAAAAACAACATTTTTGCTTTTTATGAAACCATAATTTGGGCCAAACTAAGGTTTTTAAAATATCAGTCTGTTTTGACCAAAATCAAATGAAAAAGCACTTAAAAAAAAAAAAAGCACTTTTACATTCCAGCTTTCCCGCTATTCATTCCAGGACGGTGGAGTCCAAACTCCAAAGAGGTTATGCTTTGACCTTATTCCCTTGGGTTTCATTCCCAACTTCACGAAGTCATATTTTAAAAACAAATGTATTATAAATTTAGGGAAAATTGGAATGCCTTCCTTTTTTCTTTTTTTTTTTTCCTTTTTTGCCAAGGAAAATTGGAACACCTTCAATCCATAAGAGCATTTAGGTGGGTCTTATCTTCACCCAGTAGTTTGATTTTTTTTTCTAAAAGAAAAAAAACCTAATAAAAATTAATTATTTTAATTAATATTTTTCTTGAATTATCAAATTGTATATATATATGATATACTACTTGCACTCTTTAATATAAGATCTCAATAGACTAATTTGAAAAAATTAAGGAAGCTAAATAAATTACTTAATTATATTATATATTACATAATCTCTCTAAAATATTATGTGTATTATAAAACTCATATCATTTTCAGTCATTTTAAAACTAAATTTACTTTCTACTAATTATCCAATCAAGTTTTAATTTTTTTAATTGACTTTTTACAAACACCAATCTAAATATAAATCACATTGTACTAACTAACTTTTACTTGAATTTAAGTTCACAAAAGTTAGTTAGAATAAAAGTCAGTTTTGCTGCCACTAATCTTAACACACCCAAAACGCTAGTTTCAATTGAGTTAATTTGTTCTCGCAGTTAATGTTGTTTTGGAGCTTTGAAAGTAATGTAGAATATTATAGATAATGATTAAACGAATAATAACAATTAATCTAATCTTGAATTTAATATAGACAAATAACAATCTCTTTTTTTAGGGGAAAAACAAAATATAAAAACAAATGAAGGTTCTAGCCACAAGGAGGGTCTCGGTGAGTATAAAGGGATGCATTTTTGTCTTGAGAAAAAAAAACTGAATTAAACTAGATTTCAAAATTAATGAAAAAAACTTATAGGAAGTAACACATCAATTTGCCCCGATGACTTAGTTAGCAAAGACTAATTAAGTATTTATTTTTGGTTGGCATGCTAAGAAATAATAATCTACTTGTGAAACGACCATTACAAAAATAAAATAAAGATTTCTTTTTGGACCAAAACAGAAATCCATCTTATTAATGCCAATACAAATCATAAAGATATATTGAAGATTGAAAATTCACAGAACCTAAGCAAACAAGTCAAGGCAACAAAATACATCCTCGCAATCATACAGTATTCCTCCGGTTTTCACTACAAAATAAGTCTTACATTTAAAATTAAAGGAGTAAACATTTAAGAAGTTAAAATGTTCACTCTAGCTATTCTATATTTTCGACCATATTCCTCAATTTTATTCTCTCCACCATTTGTTCCGTAACGTTTTTTTTTTTCAACCACGTTTTATATGAGATTCAATATGATCAAAGTGAGATATTCAAATATGGGTTCAGTTTTTTTTCCATCCATTTGAACTCTCATCATTGTTTGGAGAATCAAGTTCCTTCCACTTTACCCATTACTGTTGGTTCCACGACTAAATGAGATAAGTTGTCCCAAAAAATTCTTCAACATTACTATTCAATAATCACTTTCTCATCAAGCTGAGCCCCCACTCCTATTTTCCAAACATCCTTAACAAGTTTGAATTGGTACTTTGATCTCTCTACAGAGGCATAGCCACCATGAAAGCACCAAACTTCTCTGTGTTTCTCTGCAGAGAACGTTATGAGGAAGCATAGCTTCTACACGTTCTCTCGCCTTCCACAAAAAGTTGCTTTCACTATCAGCAAAACCCCAAGCTATTTTTTCCGTTTGCTCTCCAGTAATGGCTGCCAATGCCCCTAACGCCATAAAAACGACAGAAAGTTTTGGCCGACCATCCAACCTTTTGGTGCACATTGATCTTCATCTTCAAGTCCATTATACTGATATGTCGTCCAAGAATATGCATTCATGGGTATACATGGTGGGTTATATGGTCCTCAATTTTTTGGCCACATCTTTGCCATACAATCCGCCACCCGAAACCATTCAGCCACCGACCATTAAATACTAGCTTGGCCTTTTTCCCTAAACTTAAAAATAACAACCCATATTGTTGAAGGTAAATATCATTTTTGTTATCGATAAAATTTCTGATAAGGATTTCTTGCAAGCATGCTAATTGGTATCAATAGTTACGTGTTTTTTCTTGGAAATTAATTTTTTTAAATAGAAATTTATTTGTCGCTTTGGCAGTAAAAAAATTTCTATCGCCGGTCATCAATACATATTGTGTGCAAGAAGTTTAATTTAGTTTGTTCCTTTTTTTTCAACCAAGATGTTTGGTTGAAGTCTTGTTCATGAAGAACATTGTCTCCATGGTTTTTAAATCTGTGTTTGGAAAAATAAAAAGGGAGAATTATCAAGATGTCCCAAGAAAGAAATATAATTACAAAAAGTCTAATAACAGGTGACTAGCCTGAACTTATTATCATTACCTATTTTGGAACTTGTCATTACTTCCCCTTCACTTGTTAATAGACTTTAGAATAATTAAATCTCTTTTTTGATACCTGCTCGTAATTCTCCCTAATAAAAAGGTTAAAAGGCTGTGTTGTTCGTAAGCTATAGATATTGTGGCTTTGCTTGATTACCTTGTCAAGCACGGGCTCATAATTTAGCTATAAAGTACTTTTGACTTTATATACAAAAAAGGCGAGCTCCACACAACATTCAACGACTCTAGTACCACTTTTGAAGATAACTATAGTACCAATGCCCAAACTGCAATCTCTATAGTATTATTATTAATATCCGTTAATTCTGGAGAGACCTGGTAATTTTTGCATCACTAAGGTTATTGCACATAAAGAAACCTAGAGAGGCCCACTTTATCACCAGTTTGCTTCAAATCTTTCTCATTCTGCTGTATGTACTCTCTGAAAGTGAAGCTTCTGTATAGCCGGGGGGTGCCATGGCTCTCTATCACTGCGTCATTGAAGGCCTATAGAAATATGCTGCAGAGAACCTTTCTTCCTTCTTTGCAGCCACCACTCTATGTTTTATGCTTCTGTATGCTCCGTTGCTCAGTGCCTGCATAAACACGTATATGTTTGTTTGTGCCTATACATATATATGTGTGTGCGCGCGCGCGCGTGTGTATTGTATATTCAAACTTCAAAGGTAATTAAATATGTTTTCAAGCTTCTGTCACTAGAGAAAGCCCTAATATTAAGTAAAGTAATAACCTAGCTTGCCCAGTTCTTGTGGGGTTTGTAGACAACTTGTTTCCTTCCTTAATTATTATCATTCTTAATTCCCTCACTGTAGTTTTCTCGCGCGCACTTGATTAGTGTCATGACGAGAGGGGGAAGCCAAGCAAGTCATTCCATATTAAAAATATCACTTTCAGAGTTCTATGAAATTCTTTTATTTTTGTTCGGTTTCGCCGCATCAAACCCTTTTATATGTAGTATATAGAAAAAATGTGTAAAAAAGGCATACAGAAAAATTAGACATGTTTTTTCTATGCATTCCAGTTTAAGGTTAGCCATATTATTATGTCTTATAATTTTACATAATATATATTAACTAATATTCCTCCTTAGTTTCTCTTCCCATCAATATTCATTATGCAGGGAATCTTTATAGGCCTGGACAGATGATAATGGAAGAGAAGGAAATAGGAAAGAATAGAATGTTGCAAACCTCTCATTTAACTAACTTATTTCATATTTGTTATAATTAACTAACTTATTTAACTTTCTTAATCCACTCAAATTAATTAAGTATAGCTTTTATATTAAAAAACAGAAGAATCATAAATTTGTCCAAAAAAATCAATTGAAGTCTAATATTTGAGACTAAAATAAAGTCTATAGTAAACTCTGAGGTCTCATTCGGTACAAAGCATTGAAAAGGAGGGCTAAGAATTGATATTAAAATCAAATCACGTGTTAAAAGAATATTTAGTATGAATGATTGCTTGTTATTTGAGACTGGGCAAATCCATAAATGTGGGGTTGAGAAATACCATAGGAAAGGTGGTATTCACCAATCCGACTTAAATAGGATTGCCTAATCAGTATTAATCCCATTTAACAAAAAATTACTCATACCAAACAATCTTTAATATTTTTTAACACCTATCACAATCATTACCCCTCATTTGTTGTGCTTCGTATCAAATGGGATCCTAGAGTACAAAGTAATATTGACCACGAGTTATATACACATATAATACATACCTGAAATAAGTCACCGATATTGACCAAGAGAGCATGAGGATTAGGTTTCACTCCAAGCCATTTTCCATCTCTCATCAATTGCAATCCCCCAACTTGGTCTTGGTACACAATGGAGAGGAAAGTGGAGTCAGTGTGAGGCAAAAACCCAAACACCTGCTTGGGAATGGGGCATGGTGGATATCTATTTAGCCGAAGAAAACTCGTGTTTGGCAAACACCTTTCTCGGAAATAGCTGGATTTGATGTTCAACTCGTGACTTAGAATTTCCGCCAACATTTCTGCCAAAGCAGCCACCTTGCTAGCAAATGCTTCAATAATTGATCTAAGCATTAATTCATTATTAGTAATATTGTCTGATTAATTAAAGATGTTGAAAATAAAGAAACCAGATAATTAATTAGTAAAGAGCAAGAAAATTAATCAAGTTATTATTAGAAAAAATGTGTGTCATTAGTTCCCTGCCTTGGTATCATTTTTAATCATTGGCATTGGAAACTATTCTTTTGATAGAAAACCTTCTTAATATATACAATCAATAGGAAGAGTTTCAGAGGAAAAAAATATAAATTTAAAAGAGACAAAGTGAATTGAAATGTTACACTTAAGATCAAAACAAGCATCTCCATTAGTTATTGTTTAAGATCACAGGAAGGAGCATCGATCTAATTAAAATACACCAAATTATATATCTTATAATGTTCACCTCAGACATTTGGGTTGGTCGTCGCCCATATTTGTTTGTCCAAGTGGAACAGATATGTGAAAGGCTTCTGACCATAGGAGTTGCCTAGGATTACTAGCAAAAGGGTTGCCCCACTTGTAATGAGTAGTTGTGGAAAATTGTTGAGACTTATCTGCAAAAGGCCTGTGAAACACTTTGATTTCCTCTAACAGAAGCTGCTGCAAGAGGTGTTGTGAGATGCCATGATTCACAACCTGGAAAAAACCCCATTGTTTAGCAGCCTCAATGATTTCCTTCATGCAATCTTCTCTTTCAAGATGGTCAGTACTATTTAAACGGCCCAGATCAATCACAGGCACCTCACCACTACTCTCTAGTACTTTTGATAATATTGATGATGTTGATTTCACATTCTTCATTCTCTTATGTGACGAGCTTTGGAGAAGCGTCTTGTAGGCTTCTAGCAATGGAGGCTCATAATCCATTATCGATTGCTTGTAGCTTTCCTAAGAAATTGTAAGATAATAAGAAAGCATAGAATGAAATAGGACCTTTCATGGAAGAATGTTAACAAAGACTCAGAAAATACAACAATAACAACCAGCCTTGTTTCAGTAGGTGTACCACTGTACTTTTTAACAACCAATTTTCAGATAAATTATTAACCAAAAAGTCCTATTCAATAATTTTATTAAATGTTCTCTTCAGTTTATGTTTCTTTTCAAAGAACTTCATACTACCTGATCCGCCCATATCAAATAATTTTTCGCCCTTTTTTTCAACCAAGACTCAGAAACTGCTGCAGGAAAATATATTTCCGCTAGATTTGCCCTCAGAAAAGGCCAAACTTATTGCACTTTCGGATTGTAATGACTGTCCACATAATGTGCGTGTGTCTGTGTGTGTGTGTTTTTTTGTTTTGGGGGGGGGGGGGGGTTTAGATATATACTTTAGAACAATGGAAGAAAACCAAGCGCAGCAAAATCTGCTTTCATGGGTAAGCGCTTTTTGAGTGTTGAAACCTTATTCTTGGACTTTGGTGAGCCTAAAAGATCTGATTCACTTAGACTTTTCATTATTAAGAATTAATTTCTTGTAAGTAACTCACCAAACACTCATAACACAAAAATAACCGATTGAGCAGGCTAATTAACTTGCTCTCCAAAAAATTTAGAAAGTATCAAGCAATGGCATACACAACCTTCGAATATAGCCTACAAAACAGAACTAAATCGATCAGTGATTTCCAACAGATCACAAAAGAGGTGAACTTTTCAAAGCAATTAATGAGAGGAGGAGGAGGAGGAGGAGGAGATCAATCAACACCCTAAAAACTACCAACTAGAATATGATATGTCATGTTTCGGAGTACTAAAATCTAAATTACCTGATCACTTGAAAAGGAGGAGGAAAAGAACTGAAGGCTGATTTGGACTTGAGCCCAGAAGCAAGAAGAAAGAAAGAAAGAAATGGAAAAGTAAAGAAAGCTCCTACTAAATATAATATTAGATGGAATGAGAGTCCCAATAAGGCTATGCCTTATTTATACAAAAAAAATCTCTGATGCAGCTTGCCACAATGCAAGTCTATGGTGAAATTAAAGAACACGCGTTCAAAGCCAATAACACACAAAAGCGCACATATATTTTGATGGCAAATTAAGGACATAATACTTGTAGATAATTATACGTATTTTGCTAATTAATGCACAGATATTGCTTAACTTTTCAAATTTCAATATATATGGAGTGTTTGTGTTAGAAAACTTAAGCCTGTTGTGATTTTGTTCCAATTCAGTATTTTAAAAATATTTTATAAATCAATTTTTAAAAGTTAAAACAAAAAAATATTTGAAAAAAATATCTTTTGCCATCAATCATCTCCTGCCCATTGATCATGATTGGCTAATGGCTATTGCTGCCTTCTACCACTCTATAGTTCTCGCTACTGATCACCTCCTCCCATCACCAGTAGCCACCTCCAACCATCGCTGCTAATCGATCACCGCCATCAATAGATGGTGGCAATTGACACCGATCGATGAGGCAGCCTTAGGTAGTGGTCAACCATGATTAAGGATCGTTGTTGTTAACATTTCAGAAATTTCAGTATCTGCATTCTGTGTTACTTGTCGCAGCGAAAGCTCGTAAGAAGGATGAACATTACAGTATGATCAAACTCAATAGTCAAAATTAAATGAGATATTAGTCAGGGCGACATTGCTATGTTTTTGTAACTATATTGAGATTTTAAAAACTTCTCAATACCCATATGATACGCTTGGTAGGAAGCATTGAAAATGAGAGATTGGGACTGGGACTGGGATTGGGATTGTAATTGAGAAAATCTATTAAAAGAGTGTTTACTATAAAAGATTGCTTGTTATATGGGATTAGCCAAACCTATGTATGTAGGATTGGAGAATACTATGGGGG
>NW_021633139.1:0-132737 GCF_004799145.2 Neltuma alba
TGTGAATGTTCTCGAATTAACCTATATCAAATGGAAGGCCTGGAGAATGTTCTGCCTGGAATATGTACTTATCAATTATTTTTGTTCCTGTGTGCCAGCTACAAGTTGTTTCTTAATCCTAGCTCAACAGATGTGGTTTGCACAACAACTGCTGAAGCTTTGGCTATGGGCAAGGTTGTTGTATGTGCCAATCATCCCTCAAATGAGTTCTTCAAGCAGTTCCCAAATTGTTGGACATATGACAATGATAAAGGATTTGTTAGAGCCACACTAAAAGCACTGAATGAATGAAGAGCCTGTTCAGCTTACCGATGCTCATAGACATGAGCTTTCATGGGAGGCTGCCACCGAACGTTTTCTCAAGGCTGCTGAACTGGACAAGCCACTTGTGAAACAATTGTCGAGAAGTACATCGAATAACTACCTGTCTACATCATTAAATGTGCAGCAGAGAGTGGAGGATGTATCTACATATATACATCATATTGCTTCTGGGTTTGAAGCATCTAGAAGACTATTTGGTGCAATTCCAGGTAGCCTGCAACCAGATGAACAGCTATGCAAGGACCTTGGGTTAGCTACTTCTGGGAATCAAGGGTCAAGAAAATGATTTCAGACGCTGTGATTTTATTTTATTTTTTTCTGGGGTGAGATTTCTTGCTTATTCTGGTCTCAAGGTCTTACCAATAAAGGTTAGGTCTAACGAAAAGAGCTAGTCTCTCATAACATAATAAATTAAGGTTCTAATCCCTATTGGAAGATGTGCCTATGTTTAATGCCTGACAATCTCGATTATGATTGCCTCTAATAGAAAGATACATATACTTTAGGTGGGAAAAAAAAACACCCTTAGATTTTATGGCTTTGATCTTCTTTTATCCTTGCGGGTTATTTCAAACTACCAAAAAGAAAAGCCTACTACTTTAAAATGAATTATATTTCTAAATTTTCCTTGATAGAAAAATGTTAGTTCCAAATATAAAACATAATTCACTTTTTCTACTCTATTTATCATTTTTTTCCTCAAATTAATTTATTTAACTTATAAACTGATATATAATTCATATAATATAATGTTATACAGAGTTGTTTTAAAAAACTTATTTTACATTTATTATAATTAATTAATTAATTTTCTCAATGAGACTATAAATAGGATCTCATTCATAATATAAGAAGTTGGTTAGAAGAAAATTGGTCTAAAATATAAGAAGTTAACAGATAACTAATGATGGTTTTTAACTTTCAACCCTTATTATAAGGACAAGTTTTAAATGTAGGAGAGGTGAGAGAGAATTTTCTAATCACATTTTTTAATAAAGGTACACTAGGGAAATAACTTTTATCAATTTGAAACAAATTTAATGACTTAACTAGCAGCCTGTTTAGTTGAATTACGTAAATAATAATTATTATATGTAACCTCGATGCAAAAGTCTGATTCAATTATTTAATTGTTTTTGTAGTATAAAAAAATTAAAAGATATCTTGATTCCCTTAAAATAATTCGGTTAGATCATATGAATAGGGATTAGAGGATGGAAAAAAATACACGATTACCCTTAAAAAAAATAGACACTACTCCATTTGCTCTGCTATCATTCTGATTCCCACATGCTTCACCTTGAAAGCACCGCCGCCACCATTGAACTCTATTCCCAACATCTTTGTCCTACTTCTCCACCTACTCATGTCTCTTTTGATAGGCTCAAGTCTCACGATTGGGTACAGGGATCATGACACTTGACCCTTATGATATTCCCCAGTAAGAGACTGCAGATAATTGTGTTAATGTTTCCCTGTAAGTCATCATTGTTGTTCTTTGTTTCCGGTAATGAGAGTTGTCATGAGGATCTGATCAATCTCGTTTATTGAACACAAGAATCACTAAAACTAGAATTAATTTACCTACTTCAAAAGTTGCTTTTGTTTACCATCCGATAAAAGTGGTACTTGTTCTTGCATTTATTTTTGTTTACAATGATTCACGTGTTTGTGTGTGTTCATTTGTTTATTCAATGAACAAAGGACGATTGATATGCATGTTCATTGACTTATTCAAGGAACAAAGAGTTAATCCATCTCTTCATTTTTAATGAACAACGAATTAAATAGACTATCATCTCCCCCAAGTAAATTTTGTCAAAGAATATTTTCAACCAGACATATAATGAAGATTTACCTTTATCTATATGAATTTGTTACATCATTGCTGAGTATCTTGAACTCACAAACATACCAATCATAACCATGACAGGAAGTTATCAGAATTCAGAAATATACGTTCAATCCTAACCTGCCATGTCTTTATTAACATAATATAACAAGATCTCTGTAATACAAATGACACAAACCTCAAGAGACCTTATGCTTGTACCTTGTGGCACAGACTAAGTAAATCAACAAATTTAAGAGGCTAATTCCAGCTAAAAGACAGAAAAAGTAATGGAGATGACCTTCATTCAAGTTATCAGGAATCCATCCAGCCTGTCCTCCTTGTGTAGTCAAGTAAGATACTATGGTAATAATGAAGGAGCTCAGGTAATTTCCCAAGGAAGTAGTCAGTAATGACAGGGCACTGCATAAACTCCTCATCGCATCTGGAGATTGATCATAGAAGAACTCAAGCTGCCCAATGAATGTGAATACCTCTGCTGCACCAAACAAGAAGTACTGAGGGATTTGCCAAAAGATGCTAAGGGGCACGGCAACAGCTTTATCAATGAGGCTAAGCTCTCTTGCAAGTTGCAGCCGCTTAATCTCCACAAGAGCAGCCGCTAACATGCAGAGAATTGATAGAAAAAGGCCAATTCCCATCCTTTGCAACTCTGAGAAGCCCTTTTCCTTGCCTGTAAATCTCCTTGCAATTGGAACAATTAACCTGTCAGATGGGGACCCAGAAAATAACACTCAAGACATCGAAAGTTGAGAGGGAGGCTGCAGGAATGGTGAATGAATTAATACTTCTGTCCATCATTGTTCCTTGTTCCACAAACATTGTTGACATCTGAGCATACACAGCAGAGAAAACAATTCCGGTAGCCCAAATAGGAAACATGCGGACCAAGATTTTCAATTCCTCCACCTGGTTCACGCTACAGAGTTTCCATGGATTTGAATAGTCGCCTTTCTTGCGCTCAATATCAGAAACTAAAGCTGCTTTATCAAGGCACCTTCAGTGAAAACAAAAGGTTGAAAATCTTAATCAGAGTCTGAACGCTAATTCCTTCTCATTCGTCCAAAATTATTTATAGCCCCCCCCCCCCAAAAAAAAAGGAGAAAAAAAAAATACAACTGAAGTGCCTTCACATCAACCAATTTCACTGCAACATTTAAGTACATGAAAAGTGAAATAAAATGCAAGTATAATAAATCATCTTGTCCGCATAGTTCTTGAAAACTAGATAATTTATTCATAAAATCTTATCCAATGACCATTTATGATTTTATGGGTTATCAAGTCAATAAATGATTTCCTCCATTATTTTCCGCGTGTTTAGCTAAGTAACATTACTAGCCTGTAACAGGTTAGTCAGAGTCAACATAGAAGGCTCTTCCTACACCACTAGAGTAGAGCTAACATTTATCATCTCACGCAAAGTAATTGATTTCCTTCTTTGCATAACAAATTATAATTCACATGCAAAAGGAGAGTCAGCAAGCATCCTAAAATACTGCTTTTACAATATTTGAGATAATAAAATGAGGCCCAAAAATATGAGGAACATGACAGGAAGCTCAGAAAAAATTACGTTAGTTCATCACTATGTTCCAGTTTCCTACTTGCTTCGATTGCAGAGCTCTTATCTGGTGTCTGATAAAGGAGGCTACTATCTACCGGGAAATCCAGATTCCGTTTCCTGAAAGATGCTACCACAACTTGGCACATTCTTGTAATAGGGCTTCCCCCTGGTTTCTGGAACCTGTAGAGGGGTGTGCCTAAAAAAAAGGTAACAATAGCTAAGCCCATAAATAAAGAGGGAATACCAAATCCAAGACCCCAACCAGCATTGTCCTGAATCCATACAATTAAAGTGCTTGATACAAGAGAGCCAATGTTGATAGAAAAGTAAAACCAGTTGAAAAAGGATCCCTTCTTAATCCTTTCCTTGGGATCAGTATCATCAAACTGATCTGCCCCAAAAGATGACACACATGGCTTGATTCCACCAGTCCCAAGTGAAATTAGGTAGAGGCCAGTGAAGAACACAGCATATTGTGCAGCTGTAGCTGATGGACAGAGAGAATTAACACAATCTGTGGGCTTTAATGCTGGAACAGATGCAGAAACAGTCAATGTGCACATTCCCTGCAGGAAAAAACCTCGTCAGCTATTTAAACATTCGAAGGAAATTAAATAATCTCGTTTACAACAAAATGAAAAGGAAGCCCTGATGATTAAATATATTTACAAAGAAATAAATCGTCGAGAAAACAACAATTGTCCAGTATCTTCCCCAGTAAGAATCTGCAAGGAAAGCTCCGACAAGAGGGGTAAGATAGCATGTTCCTTGTCAGGTAGTGACATTTCTTGCAGCAGAGAAATGTCCTTCATGTAGCGTTCTGGTAAGATAGGTAACAAGATTTTTTGCGATGCCATAATAAGCTAATCGTTCACAACACTCATTGCCTGTAATTCATATTACATCACCATGTTATGAGCAGTATATACTGTTTAATATGCGTAAGCACCACTACCTTACCTAAAATAAATGGACAAGCTTTCCAATTGCCAGTATTCTGCTTAAGAACAGGCTTCCCCTTAATGTCAACCGAGCCGTCCCCTGTGTATTGCCTGCTTCTTCCATCCTTCAGATGTAACAATACAACAGAGCAACAGATGGCTTTCCTTTTAGGGGTTCGAAAGGAAAAGAATGGCACCAACTATGGAAAAACCATATATCTTGCAAAACAACATCCTATCTTTGAGTATCGGAGGGAAGGGAATATGGAAAAACGCATAAACGATGAACCACTAGATAAAAATTTTACATGCCAAAGCATTGCGGTTTATATTGCCAGTATGTCAGGCACCAGTTGTCCCGGGTAATAGATATTTTTTAACCAAAAGAACTAGTAAATAAATTCATTCTCTAGTCTCTATTGAAATGTTCAAATACTGTCACCGAGATGAAAAATGATTACCATCAATTCTTCATATATAAAATCCTGGCCTCCATTGGAGGATTCCGGACCGGGCGTCATCCCACCAATTAGAATGAACAGTGATGAAAAGACCGCCTAATTCTGCAAAAGTAGATCAAGATATCATGAAGATGTTTAAACTCAACATTGGTTTTTCTTCCCATCCTCATATAAAGTGCTGAGTTATCCACTGGTTCATAAAATGAATTTTATAAGTGGAGAAGTTTCGCTTTTCTACCAGATAATCTAGACTAGACACAGATGGTTGACTAAATATTACCGCAACAACAAAAGCAAAATGCTTGATCTTTACAATAGGCCTTTGCAAATACAATCCGGTAATAAACCCTGCATTTCTGAAACTAAATCAAGCTGTTTCATTAAACACTCGCTCAGTTCAATCAAGTTATGCAGCTAATTTAAAATATCCAACTGCAAATCAAGATATGGAGAGGGAGCCATCATCATCAATGGAACCCATACCTTCTTCAGAAGCCTCCCTTTTTCTTGGGTTTTGCAATCGACAAGAAAAGGCAAAAACAGTGAACTGGATATTCGATTATTGACCAAATTAAAGAAAGATAGATATTTGATGGATGCCTGAATACATGGCCCACAGAACCCGACCGGATGATGCGGGGATCCTGATAATCAGAAATTTATGAATAAACAAATTAATTATTTAACTCCTATACTTCGGATCAGGTTTTAAATTAATATCCATCATTTGTTTTGATCCAAATCAATTCTTATAAAATGATTTTGTCATAAATGTAGTTCGCATGTTGGACAGTGGTGCAGGCAACATTTTCAGATTTAGAAACCAAATTTTTCATATAAAGAAACCACAATCCACTTCTCATACTTCTTACTCTGAAACTACTCTCTCTAATATTGTTCGCATACTCTCCCCCTCTCTCATTGAAACATTGGATCACAAGCCAAGCCAGAAGAGAGAGGCTATTAATACCAAAACAAGAAACAAGTAATGATACTCAATTAGCTTCTAAACAAAGAGAGGCCTCCAGTCCAGTGTTATGATGAAATATATGACGGCGAAACCAAGTCCATGCTACCTCAGTTCATCGAAATATTACACAGGAATTTATGGAAGCACGTATACTGATGATAATTTACATGTATGTGTGGGATGCAAAGAGTATTTTCAACCAGGCAAATAATGAACATTTCCTTCTGTCCGTAGAGATAAATATATTACATGATATCAGCAGAAATAAATATATTACATAATTGCTGAGCATCTTTAATTCACAAAGACAACAGTCATAATCATGACAGAAAAAGGACATCATGGATGGATGTACTCCTAATTTGCCAGATTTTTTTGACCCTTTCAGCGTAGATTTCTGTAACAATGCCAGAACAATCTTAAGAAGCCTCCTTCCGCTTGTACCTTGAAGCACAGACAAGGTAAACCAGAAAATTTAAGATGCTAAGCCCAGCTAAAAGCCAGAAAAAGTAATCTAGGTGACCTTCATTCAAGTTATCAGCAATCCATCCAATCTGTCCACCTTGTGTTGTTAGGTAAGTTACAACAGTGAGAATGAAGGAGCTCAGGTAATTTCCCAACGCAGTAGTCAGTAATGACAGGGCACTGCATAAACTCCGCATTGCATCCGGAGATTGGTCATAGAAGAACTCAAGCTGCCCAATGAATGTGAATATCTCTGCTGCACCCAACAAGAAATACTGAGGGATTTGCCAAAATATACTCATGGGCACAGCAACTTCTTTATCAACAAGGCCAAGCTCCCTTGCAAGTTGCAGACGTTTAATCTCCACAATGGCAGCTGCTGACATGCAAAGGACTGATATAAGAAGGCCAATTCCCATTCTTTGCAACTCTGAGAAGCCCCTTTCCTTCCCTGTAAATTTCCTTGCGATTGGAACAATTATCCTGTCGTAAATGGGGACCCAGAAAATGACGCTTATGACATCAAAAGTTGAGAGGGAGGCCGCAGGAATGGTGAATGAACCAATACTTGTGTCCATCATTGATCCTTGTTCCACAAACATGGTGGACATCTGAGCATAAACAGCAGAGAAAACAATCCCAGTAGCCCAAATTGGAAACATACGGATCAATATTTTCAATTCCTCCACCTGGGTCACAGTGCAGAGTCTCCATGGATTTGAATAGTCCCCTCTTTTGATCTCAACATCAGAGACTATGGCTGCTTTATCAAGGCACCTTCATTGGGAAAAAACAAAAAATAGAAAATATTTAGTTGACTATTAAAAGAATTTCCATTTCATTTCTTAGTATATGAAAATTAAAATTAAAAACAAGTTAAAAGTTCCAAGCTATGCTTCAGCCACAATGATATCAGTTTGACAGGTTATTAATTAAATAAAATGAAAAAAAAATGCTAGAAAAAGGTAAAGTCTTAGCATAGGTTTCTGCCAACGAAAGCTTTTCTATAAGCACAAATATTTCCCATCCAAAAATATTCTAGAAGAGGAAAGAAACAAGTAGTAGTAGTAGTATAACAATAGTTTTCTGCAATTTCCATCCCTTCTTACAAATTTTTTGAAAAGTTATAGTTCCTCCCTTTATAACATGCACATTAACATAGAAAATAATAATACAGGCTCTTCTTCATGATCCGGAGTACGAGAATTCTTATGCAAGCAAGGGTCTAAAATTTCAATAAACAAATTCTAAATGGTCAGATAAATATGAAATTGTTACAAATTAGCAACATAAACGAAGACCGTTTCATGAAAAGATATACAACTAACGTGCTTTCACTTACAAACACTTGACACTGCAACACACACATGACAAGCAGATTGAAATAAACTGCAAAAATATATAAACCACACTGTGCAAATAGATCTCAAAACATGGACAACTAATTCCTAAAGTCTGTTTAGTAAGAATTTATGATTTTATGGTTGTACCTAGCCAATAAATGTTTTCATCCTATCTGTCAAAATGCTTAACTAAGCACGTACCATAACTAAGTGGGCCAAAAAATAACTAAACGATAACTAGCTGGCCAGACCCAGAGTAGAAAACTCTTCCTATACGACTGTAGTAGGGTCCACATTTCTCATCTCATACAAAAGCAATTAACTTCCTTCTTAGATTAACAAAGTCAAAAGAAAAGTCAACATGCATGCCAAAGGACCACCTTTTCCAATATTTGTGACAATAAAATAGGGCCAAAAACCATTAGGAACAAAACAGAAAAGTCACAGTAGTGAATTACGTTAGTTCATCACTATGTGCCAGTTTCCTACTTCCTTCAATTGCAGAGCTCTTATCTGGGGTCTCAAACAGGAGACTACTATCCACCGGGACATCCAGATTCCGTTTCCTGAAAGATGCTACCACAACTTGGCACATTCTCGTAATAGGGCTTCCCCCTGGCTTTTGAAACCTATAGAGGGGTGTGCCTAAAAAGAAGCTTATAATAGCTAAGCCCATAAATAAAGCAGGAATGCCAAATCCAAGACCCCAGCCTTCATTGTCTTGAATCCATACAATTAAACTGCTTGATACAAGAGCGCCTATGTTGATAGAAAAGTAAAACCAGTTAAAAAAGGATCCCTTCTTTATCCTTTCCTTAGGATCAGTATCATCAAACTGATCTGCCCCAAAAGATGACACACATGGTTTAATTCCACCCGTCCCAAGTGCAATCAGATAGAGACCAAAGAAGAACACAGCATATTGTGCAGGAGTAGCTGATGGACATACAGAACCCATACATTCTGCAGGCTTTAATGCTGGAACAGATGCAGAAAGAGTCAACGTGCACATTCCCTGCGGAAAACAATCACATAAACATTTGAATGGAATTCAAGAACCACTACGAGAACACAAGGAAAAAGAATAGACAGATGAAATTCTGCTATGAAAACCAATTATTCCAAATAATGAGTTTATAATTTCTTCAGAAAAGAAGGGGCTCTTGAGATTTTCATGTTTGTCATCAAAATAGAAATGCTTCACTCTAGAGGAACCATGGAGATGAGAGAAATAATCTTTTACGATGTGATACTCATCAAAGTAGATATACTTCATGAAAGTAGAAACTCACCTTTGATTTGTAAAATTAAATTGTCAAAAGAATTCAAATTTTAGTTATGGACAAAGCAATTGCTTATGTAAGATACTGCAAATCATGTATCCCCAGGAGAAACTAAAAAAAAAGAGACAATTATCAGAATTTGGCTTAATGCAAATTTGCATTTCGCTTCATCTTACATCTACTGTTGTTAAACCTCAGAAACAACAAAAGTTATGCTAAGCAGTATTTAAGGGAATAACCACACACATGAACTCCAGAAAAATATTAGCTTCCACTAAAAATTGGGCCTTAGACCTCCTGTCTAAACCATTATGTTTTCCTATCATCATGAAAACGATAATTTCCATACTGTTTCATAATAGAATCCGGCAAGAATGACATACCATAATCATTATCTCTCACAATGAATGTAGGAACACCACAAAAAAGAACCCATAACAAAAAGGTGCTGGATCCTATTTGTTGTGAACGGGAAAAGAGAGATGGCAGGTTATGCAATATTTCCTAGATGAATAAAGCTACGTAAGTATATATTTACAAGGAAATAAATCGTTGAGAAGGAAGCAATTGTCCAGTATCTCCCCCAGTAAGCATCTGCGAGGACAGCTCCAATAAGAGGAGTAAGATAGCAAGTTCCTTGCCAGGTAGTGACATTTCTTGCGGCAGAGACATTGCTTTCATGTAGTTTACTTGTAAGATAGGTGACAAGATTTGTTGCGATGCCATAGTATGCTAAACGCTCACAACACTCATTGCCTGTAATCCATATTGCATAACAACGTTATGAGCAGAATATATCATATGATATGTGAGACCACCACAATCTTACCTAAAATAAATGGACAAGCTTTCCAATTGCCAGTATTCTGCTTAAGAACAGGCCTCCCCTTAAAGTCAACAGAGCCATCTCCTGTGTATGGTCTGCTCCTTTCGTCCTTCAGATATAATGTAAACAATTAAACAACGGAGCAAGAAACCATTCTCATTTTAGTGGTTCAAAAGAAAAAAAACAGCATTAACACTGGGAAACCACACATTTGGCTAGGCAACGATCTATCTTTGAGCATCAGAGGGGGGAAAACATCCAGGGATGGACTAAGAAATTAAATAAGATCTTGACGTTAAAGAACTGTAGTTTATATCACTATTATGACAAGCATCAGTTGTCTAAGTGATAGATATCATTTAACTACAATCAAGTGAATTGCTCTAAGAAACAAGGGGGAAAAAAGAAAAAAAAAATCAGTAAATAGATAAACAAAACATTCAGAAAAATACAATATCCACTCAATTAAGAAGTTCAAATTATGGAGCATGACAAGAGATAATTTAATTGATTAAAAGAGAATACAAAGAGGAAAACACAGACAAACACATGATTATGTCACCATTGTAACGCAATAACAAGCTTTGGCAAATCCGGGTATACAATTTAATCTACCCCGCCCCACCAAACAAAGCCATCCCCACTAAAAGTGACACACAGTGTTCTTTTATCACGGCAAGCTAAATATCTCATCATATGAAACCTGCCTCCAGACAAAACAATATAAACGTAAAGGGTTTCAAAATCAACACTCCATACAAGTTTATAACCCATTAAAAACAGATATTTATCATACATAAGCATCCTTGCAAAATCAACGACCTTCACTCAAGGATTCCAGATCGGTCAACACCGCACCGATTAAAATGGAAATTAACACAGAAAATGCACCAAGAAAATTTTTTTTTTTTAATATTTTGTTGATAACCAAACGTACATCCAGAACATTTTTATTCCTCCTGATATGAAGTGCTAAGTACTCTAGTGGTTAACCGAATGAATTTGATAAGGAGGGGAGCTTCCTACTCATCCAACTTACTACATATACACCGATGGTTGACCAAGTATTATCACAGTAACGGAAGAGGACATGGTTTATCTTTAGCATTTGCCTTCACCAACGGAAAATAAATCAAAGTCATACGGATCCTCAAACAGTCATTCAATGCAATCAAACTGTGCAACTAAATTAAAATATCCACAACCAAAATAAGATATCAAGATGAAGAAGGAAACCTCAAGAAGAGCCTCTTCCACGAGCGAGTTATCATCCTCAACGGAACCCATATCTTCTGCCTCTTCCTTGGGCGCTGCAAACAGTGAAAATAGGAGGAGATGGTGAAACAGATATTTTGCCAGATTCTCAGTATATACATACATATAGTATATGCCCCAACCTCTTCAGATGGATGACGTAGAAGAAAAGGCCACAGTTTCTCGATTTGCGCAAAACCGATATGATACCGCAGAATCCAGAGACCAGATTCGACTCAATAATTGAGAAGGAATTACTGAAATTGAAATTTTAAGGTAACAAAAGAAAAATCGAACCCAGAAGAAGATAAAAGGAGGAGAAATTAAGCGAAAAATTGGAATATAATATTCATGAGCAACTAGTCAGCGGGTAATTGCTCAGACAGAGGGAGAGACCGACTGCTTGATCACTCGTGAATGAACGAAAGCACAAATGAAAGGAAAGTTTCAATTCATCATATTTTCCACTTTCCGACATTCAAGCGGTGAAGTGGTGATTAAGGGAACTTGTTGCTTGGGTTAGTTGGCAAAACCCTTTTTTGCTTTTTCAGTTTTTGCTTTCAAGTTTCAACAACTTTTCAAGTGTTTTTTTATAAAAAAAAACATAGAATTGATATGAAAAATACCATAAAATAAAAATAAAATTTTCATTAGATTTTAAAAATTGTATTTTAGGAGGCAAAACTTCTCACATATTTACTTGATATTGGTGGACAATATTTTATCTAAAAGAAAAGCATAAAATATTATATAATAAAACCTTTTGCATGCGTCAAGTTGTATTTTAAAAATATTATCCAGCCAATAACAGATGGAGCAGCGGGTCAACTTGTTTTTTGGCATCAAATAAAGCCTTCCAATCAAACGTTAACATCAAGAACCTGAAACAAAATTCGGTCATTTCATTAATCCACAAACTGTAGTTTCTTAAAAGGGAACAAAACAACTGATTAATTATAAGGCTTATCCTAATCTGTGGTTGGTGCGGAAATAACAAGTAAAATAATTAATAGCTGATCCTGATCCCATCGCATCATATCATAATAGTGCTGATATTAGCAGCTGACTAAGGCAAACTTGAGTATCTTTATTTAGGCTGGTTAAAAAAAAAAAAGTATCTTTATTTAGACCCACAAAGACGTGTTGAAAATGAAATGGGCTTGAAGTTGTTAAAATGATATGGGCTTGATCCCAGTCTTACAGCCACCAATGTTTCATTGGACTAGGCTATGCTGGAGAGGAAGTTTTCAAAATTCACGGCCCATAATAGAGAGGACCAACTTAGCATTTGGCAAAAAGTGAAGATCCAACCAACAAGAGTTAATCCAGTTAGTAAGGAATTGACCCTAACCCATAAGACTGTGAGTTTAAATCCCGCTGTTGATTTGAGGATTTTGTTAGTAGACAATCTGTAAGTATTTCTGTAAGCGTTTTTTAAGTCTCGAGGCATGTCCTGACCCTTGTGAGCTCTCAAGACCCAACTCACTTAAACTTTTTTGTAACAAAAAAAAAGGGAGGATCCACTGGACCTGGCTTCTCTCGGCTGACAATGTCCCTCCGCTGCCCTCCTTTACCCAAAACACTGTCGTTTTGGGTGCAAAATGAGGGGAGCTGATTGCTTTTTTTTTTGTTGTTGTATTTTGAAGTTTTTTTAGTAGCATCTAAAATATTTTTTTGGTAGCACCTAATGTCTCATAATAATTTTTGCTACACTTAATACTCTAAAATATTTTTTGATACATTTAGCATCTTAAAATATTTTTTTTCATAAGCATCAAATATCCTAAAATAATTTTTTGTTACATTTAGTATTATAAAATATTCTTTTAATGACCTGGCTTAAAAAACCAAAAATACAAAAAAAAGGAAATTAAAAAAAAAAGCAATCAGCTCCCCTCATTTTGCATCCAAAACGGCAGTGTTTTGGGTAGAGGAGGGCAGCAGAGGGACCTTGTCAGCAGAGATAAGCCAGGGCCAGGATCCACTCTTGTTGGGGGCAAACTAGAATGAGACCATGCATTGTATGGGATTTTAAAAAAAAAAAAAGAGTCACTTTATATTATTTATGAATATAAAAACCTTGTTGGCAAGAAAGGGGGAAAAAAAAAAAAAGAAAAGAGAGTCCCAAAAAAAAGTCTTTAAATATCCAAATTTTAAGAGTCTTGTTTGCTCAATTTTAATAACAACTGACAATATTTAAAAAGCAAATGATAACATACTTTTGTAATCATTCTTAGTTTGGGATTTTGAAAATTTTGAGGTATTTTTTAAAAGTTTTTTCCAAAAAAAAATATAAAACGTAGGTTTGTCAATTAACAAGGAAGAAGAGAAAGGTGAAAATAATCTCTTTGGGGTCAAAAAGGGGAAAAAGTTCCCACAGAATAATACTACTATAACTCCAAAAGATGGTTAATTTCGGTGATTTGCCATATCTTTTTATTTGATTCTATCTTTCTTGGCTTTGTCTGGTGTTTCATTTTCTATTCATTCGATATATTTATGTTCCTTTTTATTTTTTGCTCATTCTAAAAATTCAATCGTAGGAAGGGTATGAGAGAATAAGAGATTTAATAACATCTTGTTTAATTAGAACGAGTGGCAATATGGGAAAGCATTTTACTGATTATTGTTTGGCTTCAAGTAAATAAAATGGACAATTATAAATTAACCATCAACCAAACACCCCCTTTTTTTCCCCAACAAAGGAAATGCACTAGAATATAAGAAGATACATCAGTTCGAAAACAATCAACCAAACACCCTCTTATTGAATTAATAAATAAGTAGTACGAGTAGTTAGCCTAGCATTGACTGTTGATGAGAAGTCAAAAGAGAAGTCAATAATTCTAGTCTAGAGAGAGAAAAATAAGGCCAACAATTTTTTTTTTATTTTTTATGCTGTCTTTTGAGTATTTGAGCGTTTTCCAATTTACAGAAATTGAACTTAATTTAAAAAATCGTTTTTTTTGGGGGGGGAGGAAAGAGGAAACGACTTGAGAAGAACAGTCCAGCAGCACAGGAATTCTTGTCCAGAGGAAAATAGTATTAAGTGAGGCACATATAAGACGCTACAATATATACTACCTCCGGCTCTAATTATAAGGCCTGATTTATAGATTATAAATGAAATCTTATAATTAGAATCAGAGGTATAATATATTTATATATATAATTCTGCTAATATTGGTAAAAAAAAATTGCCATGGATTAAAAAGGCACTCAATTTGCTAGATAGAAGGAAAGCGTCAATGACTTGCGTAAATAAATTTTGAAATTTCTTAAGGACTTTTTATTTTTTAATTACTCGCTTTCTTCTTAATTTTCTTCGTCCCTCATTTGATTTCCATGCCACAAAGGATAACGTGCGTTTACTAATTAATTCAATCTATAATTTCCATTCAAACAATATAATTAAGCAGCAAACCCCAAACCCACACAAACCTACGTGTTCTTGACTTGATCAAATTGCATTTTCTTTTTCATTTTTTTAGCATCATATAATTATTATATACTACCTCCAGTTTTTAATATAAGATCTCGTTTGACTTTTATTTTGATCATAAATATAAGACCCAATCTACATTGTCTCTCATATTTATCTTTTTTTTTTAAAGATATAGTATTTATAATAATGGTAGTTTTAACTAATAAACTTGATTAGTAAAGATATTTTAGGAAAGACAACACCTATTTATTATATATAACTAACTTAACTTATTTTCTTAATCTACTCAATTTAATTAATTAGTTTTTATATTTAGGGCCAGAGACAGTAGTCAAAAAAGTGGAGCCTACTTACTCCAACGCTGAGCACAATCCTGATTCTAGCCATTGATAAAAGAAGATGTAATCTGGATCGTTAAGGCCGTTTGCGATCTCAGCCGTCCGAGACTTAAGTCAAACGACGTCACTGCTGTTGATTCTGTCTGAGGTCATAAACCTCTTTGAACGACGGAAATGGCACCACTTCAGTCCAAACACAACCAAAAAGTCGTCCTATCAATTCCATTTCCATATAGGCTACGCAATTGTTCAGTTCCCCAAAAAAAAAATTGAAAAATTATTCTAACAACTAAAAAAATAAACTGCATTTTTGTTAATGGCCATAAAAATTCCAACCAAAGAATATATTCTAACAACCACCCAAAAAAAAGAAAAGAATGCATTATGAATCACGATAGCAGCATGCCAAGGAAAACAGTATAAGTTCTTGATTCGAGAGTAAAATTTCTTTCTTCTTTATATAAAGATGATGGGGGAAAAAACCAGAATAATAAAAAGCACTGAGAAGCTGCAAATGGCTCTCAAAAATTATAATTAGAGTATTCGTAGTTTTATATTTATGTATTTGATTGATTATCATAATATGTTGTTTAGTATAATTTACACCATTTTTTAAAAATAAAACGTATTCCCGGCCCAGACTAGTAGTAAAATATATTTTTTTTTGTAAATATAGATATATAATCTGAGCTGTTTAAAAAACTAATAATAATAAAAGTGGATATTGTAAAATAACATTAAAAAAAAAAGTAATTTCATTTCTCACCATTGTATGTTTCCTTCCTTCTTTCCCATACGAAATATTAGCTTGCAATAAAAGTCAAACAACAAAAGAATACTGTTAGATAGGCTTGTCACTTTTGAAGAAAAAAATATTTTCAAAAGCTCTTTATATAACATTAAATATAATAAACATTTTATTTTTAAAACTAATAAAAATAAGGGAAAATTGCAAATAAAGACCGTGGAATATATAAAATCGCAATTTGGGTCCTTGAATTTATATAATTGCTGTCAGAGACCCGGTCCCAAATAAGAATTATAAAATGTTAGGTAAAAGACAAAAACGCCCTTCTGCTTCTCCTTGTCTTTTTTTCATCTTATCATCTCCTTCTCTTTCCTTTTCTTCCCCTCGATCCTTCTCTCCGTGCTTCTTTTTCCTCCTCCTCATCTCATTCCCCTTCCTTCTCCTTCTTCTCCAGTCCCACTTCCTTGTCCTTAACCCCATCTCTCCCAACTTCTCTCATTCTCTCTTTTCCCTCTGTCATCTTCTTTGTTCCTTCTCCCAAAGCAAGTGAATAACAGGACTTAGAAGAATGATGCCAAGGGAAACAATAATTAAGCTCAACAAGACTCCCGTTAGATATTGTTGAAGCCTAACTTCAGCAAGGAATTGAGTTCCAGTTTGTCACCGAGTTCTGCGTTGAAGTCGAAGATGGTTGCAGCGACGACGGCAAGTGTGTGATGATTGCTTGGTGCTCAGACAACGCCCAACAAATTTGAATTTTTATTCTTTATTTCTATTTTAATTTTCAGCTTCTGTTCATAATTGAAAATAACAAGTTTGATAAGTTGTTGAAAATAACAAGTTGACAAGTTCTGATACCCAATTCACGACAAGTTCAGTAATACGAATAACAAGTTTAGGAAGGAAAATAACAACTTCTGATAAGCAATTCATAGAAATTCGAGTTTCTGTGTTAAGATGACAGCATTTTCAGATTTCTTTAGCAGATGACAAGTTCTGATACACAATTCATGACAAGTTCAATAAGGCGAATGACAAGTTTAGTAAGGCGAATGACAACTTCTGATAAGCAATTCATAGAAATTTGAGTTTCTCTGTTAAAATGACAGGTTCCCATTAGGTTTTTATACTTTTTCTGTTAAAATGACTGAATTTCCACATTGATTTATGAAAACGACAGGTTCACAATAGAAAATGAGAAGTTTCCATAAGATTTTCATACTTTTTTTCCTTAGAAATACAGTTTGTACATTTTTGACAGCAACCACTTCTGATAAACACGGAATGACAAGTTCACAATGAAAAATGACAAGTTAAGTATGGCAAATGACAAGTTCCTATAACGTTTTCATACATTTTCATACTTTTTCTGCTGGAATTACAATTTGCACATTTCTGATAGCACCAACTTCTGATAATTGCAAAAAAGCTCTAAATTGTGGAAATCAAATATGATGATTGTATTTTGGTCGATAAATCGATCAAGGTGTGGGATGTGAGAAACAAACGAGCCTTAAATACAGTGCTAAATGAATAAAGTTCTCACCTTATATGTAGAATTTGATGGTTTCTTGTTCATATGATATGACAATTTACATTTGGAATTTCATGGTTGAGATGCACTTGTGAGTGGATATGATCATCATAGTGCATTTGCCGTTGGTGTTGATATGAGCATGCTTCTTGAGGGGCTTATGAGAGTTCTGGTGCTATAATTTTATACATTAGGAGGAAATGAGAGGTGAAATTGATGATAAAAGATGTTAATAAGAAGTAGTTACTGTCAGAAATCTACACATTGTTATTTCAGCAAAAAAATTTACAATTGTATAAAAACGTGATGGGAACTTGTCATTTTACATACTTAACTTATCATTCGCTATTATGGGCTTGTAATTTACTGTTTATCAGAAGTGTTTGTTGTCAGAAATCTGCACATTGTTATTTTAACAGAAAAATTTACAATTGTATGGAAACGTTATGGGAACTCGTCATTTTACATACTTAACTTGTCATTCGCTATTGTAGACTTGTCATTTACTGTTTATCAGAAGTGGTTGCTATCAGCAATGTGCAAATTGTGATCCTAGCAGAAAAGGTATGAAAATGTATGAAAACTTGTCATTTGCCATACTTAACTTGTTATTTTCCATTATGAACTTGTTATTTCGTGTTTATCAAAAGTGGGTGCTGTTAGAAATGTGCAAATTATAATTCCAACAGAAAAAGTATGAAAATGTATGAAAACATTATGGGAACTTGTCATTTGCCATAATTAACTTGTCATTTTTCATTATAAACTTGTCATTTCATATTTATCAGAAGTTGTTGCTGTCAGAAATATGCAAATTGCAATTCCAGCCAAAAACAGTATGAAAATGTATGAAAATCTTATGGAAACTTGTCATTTTCTATTGTAAACCTGTCATTTGATAAATCAATGTGAAAATCCAATCATTTTAACAGAAAAAGTATGAAAACCTAATGAGAACCTGTCATTTTAACACAGAAACTCAAATTTCTATGAATTGCTTATCAGAAGTTGTCATTCGCCTTACTAAACTTGTCATTCGCCTTACTAAACTTGTCATGAATTATGTATCAGAACTTGTTATCTGCTAAAGAAATCTGAAAAAGCTGTCATCTTAACACAGAAACTCGAATTTCTATGAATTGCTTATCAGAAGTTGTTATTTGCCTTCCTAAACTTGTTATTCGCATTACTGAACTTGTCGTGAAGTGGGTATCAGAACTTGTCAATTTGTTATTTTCAACAACTTATCAAACTTGGTTCAGACATCATCATATTACTGTCAAAACAAACAAGAAATTGCATTGACTTTTTATAAGATTCAAAGTCTAAAATGCTTTCTAAGAATTCTAGCATAGCATCTATCAACGTAAAACAATAAAGAAGCACCTCAAAGAGAGTCTTTAGCTCAGAATCTTCAACAATGCTGTTAATATTTCTAACAAAAATTGTTCTAGAAGAATGTTCAACAAAAGAAAGTTTCCCTTTAAAACATCCGAAGCAACTAGGATCTTTATCTGGACCATTGGCCCCTTTTCCTATAGTTAGATGTTCATCGCCTTCTAGCTCCATACCTCCGCCACTGCCAAACAGATCAAAATCTTCCAGGTTATCACCAGTTTTGGTAAATTATTGAAACTCGAGTCATCAAAAACACCAGAAGATGGACCATCTTCATCAAGAAGGAGATTTCTAATGGTGTTAGCCTCAATTTCTTCAAGAGATTTGTATGGTTCATCATCAAGAAGAGGGAGACGAGTCGGAGTGAAGAAAGAGGGAGACGACTTGAAAAGTGAAGAAAGATAAAGTTAGGGCATGTAGACAAGGGACTGCAAAAAAACAGAAGGGCGTTTTTGTCTTTTACCTAACATTTCATAATTCTTATTTGGGACCGGGTCTCTGACAGCAATTATATAAATTCAAGGACCCAAATTGCGATTTTATATATTCCACGGTCTTTATTTGCAATTTTCCCTAAAAATAAACAGAAACTCTTTAAAATGCTTTAGCAGCTAGAAGATACTCCTTCGGTTCTAAATATATAACCTAATTGTTGAATTGATTTTAATTCTAAATATAATATTTATTTCTCATATTTATCAATTTTTTCTAAATTATTTCTATGGACACTCTCTCAACCATAATCAAGTAGAAGAAAGAGGGAGGATATTAAAAAAGATGATTATAGTGTTTTACAAAAAACATATCATATTTTTTATAATTAATTAACTTACCTAACTTTTTTAATCTAATCAAATTAGTTAAATAGGTCTTATATTAAAGATCGGAAGAGTATATATTAATTATTTTTGTATTATATTTAGTTTTTTCTGGTAGATTTTAAATTGCCGCAAACATGGAAATAATTAATGCATATCCATGCGTGTGTGTGTTTTAAGCCCAAAAATTGTTGACGCATTTTTCCGAATATATGCAGAACACGTGGCTATAGCTCAAAACAGCGTTCGTGGGACCTTCTAGCTGTTTTCGCTGACCAAAGAAACAATCAAATATGGGAATAAAGAATTTATGAACAACTTTAATACATTCATTCACCTTCTTCTCCCGAATAAGTATAATAAGAAGCTAAATGAAGGGTAATAAGTTTTTCCGGAAAAATAGAAAAGAAAAAAAGAACGAGTTCTTTAACGATATTGCATCCTCTCTAGCTAATTTTTATTCTTCAAGGTTATTTGATACTTAGTACTTGGTCAGGACCCACTTAACTATACCCTCATCTTTTATTAAGCATCGTATAATATCCGAATTTGCGCGTATTATTTTCGTGGGAATTCGTATGAAAAGGGCATCGGAACTTATATACTACCTCCGGTCCTAAATACTACATCTGATACTAATTATAAGAGCTAGTTAACTTATTTGAGGAGATTAAGAAAATAAGTTAAGTTAGTTATTTGCAATGAATAGGTGTTATTTTTACTAAAATATCTTTACGATCGAATCAAGTGTATTGGCTAGAACTATCATTATTAGATAGACTTCTTTGACAAAAAATATATAAATATGAGAGACAAAATAAATTAGGATCTTATATTTAGAATCAAAATAAAAGTTAAACGAGGTTTTATATTAAGGACTGGAGTTAGTATAAGAGTTAGTTGACTAATTTGGAGAGATTAAGAAAATAAGTTAAGTGAGTTATTTATAATAAATATATGCTATCTTTCTTAAAATATTTTTGCTAATTAAATTTATTGGTTAAAACTATTATTATTAGAAGGACTATTTAAAAAAAATAAATATAATAAATAAAATATATTAGCTATTATATTTAGGATTAAGATAAAACTTAAACGGAAGTCTAGCATCGTCTTTTTTGAACGCAGAGGGACGCGAGTTTGAATTGAGCTTGGAGCAAAGTAAAACGCGTGGAATCTTGACGAGCAAAGACGATTCTTCATTTGGCTTTATGACTACATCAGACAGATAGAGCAGCCTGACGTACCATGATATAAAATTAATATAAATAGCCTCCAACGTTGCCTTGTTCAAACCCTCCTCCTCAACATATACCAGAAAAACACATTTCTTCCCAGTTTGTTTTCTCTGTGTTTTCCCTCTTCTCACAACACCACCACAAGATGCACTTCACCATGTCTCTCCCAAAACCACCTTCTGAAATCTCCTTTCGCTCCGCTTTTGCTCCTCGCTTTGCCAACCACTCTCTTCCCAGGTTACCTTCTTTAATTTAATCAACTAAACATATGCATGCTCTTGTATATTTCTCTATTTGAATGCTTTTCTTTTTTTTTCTCATCAAAAGTATGTGTATATTGAGGTTGCAGGTTGAGTATGCCGGAGAAGGCGATGCCGAAGGAGGCGGCGTACCGGAACATTCACGACGAGCTGAAGCTGGACGCGGATCCCAAGCTGAACTTGGCATCCTTCGTGAACACTTCCATGGAGGAAGAATGCAACAAGCTCGTCATGGAATCCATTAACAAGAACTACGTTAACATGGACGAGTACCCAATGACCACCGACCTTCACGTACGTCCTCCTCGGTCTTCCTCTTCATAAATACTGATGCTGTTATTACGTGTATGATTCATGTGGGAATTGATGAATATTGTTACAGAATCGATGCGTGAACATGCTGGCAAGATTGTTCAATGCTCCGATGGAAGAAAGTGAAAGTGAGAGCGGCGTGGGAGTGGGAACGGTTGGATCCTCGGAAGCCATAATGCTGGCGGGGCTGGCCTTCAAGAAGAGATGGCAGAACATGAGGAAGGCTCAAGGCAAGCCTTTCGACAGGCCTAACATTGTCACAGGCTCTAACGTTCAGGTGTGTTGGAAGAAATTTGCGATGTACTTCGAGGTGGAATTGAAGGAAGTGAAGATGTCGGAAGGGTGCTACGTGATGGACCCAGCAAGAGCGGTGGAGATGGTGGACGAAAACACAATCTGTGTTGCAGCAATACTGGGTTCTACTTACAATGGCGAATTCGAAGACGTCAAGCTCTTGAACGACCTCCTCCTCCGAAAGAACAAACAAACTGGGTAAGAAATTAACAACATGAATGGAATTCATCTGCTTGTACTGAAAAGAAATGTATAACGTAACTAAGAACGATGAATGTTATTATGTACGTAGATGGGAGACGTCGATTCATGTGGACGCGGCAAGTGGAGGTTTTATTGCTCCATTTTTGTACCCAGAGCTAGAGTGGGATTTCAGGCTGCCATTGGTGAAGAGTATAAATGTGAGTGGGCACAAGTACGGACTGGTTTATGCAGGCATTGGCTGGGTGCTTTGGAGGACCAAAGAAGACTTGCCTCAAGAGCTCATCTTCCACATCAATTACCTCGGAGCTGATCAGCCCACCTTCACCCTCAATTTCTCCAAAGGTACGTGCTGCTCCTTAATTAACTATGTGTATACTTTTTAAACTTATTGTATATATCATTAATCAAACTTCGTCAATTACTGCAGGTTCTAGCCAGATTATCGCCCAGTATTATCAGCTGATTCGCTTGGGCAAAGAGGTGAGCAAATAGTTATCAAATACTTTTCATCTTGGCCAATGTTGCTACTTGCTATATACGTACAACCTCAAGTAGTTAACTACCGCAACTGCTAATTAATCGCATTAATCCGAAGATAGAGTACTTAATTATGGATATCAAGTCATTTGCTCAAAATGATCTTATCTTATTTGTGGGTTTTTTATTTCCCTAGGGCTACCGTAATGTGATGGAGAACTGTAGAGAAAATGCGATGGTTGTAAAGGAAGGGATAGTGAACACTGGATGCTTCAACATAGTTTCCAAGGACGAGGGCGTTCCCGTGGTGGCGTTCTCGCTCAAGGACAGAAGCCGGCACGACGAGTTCAAGATCTCGGCCATGCTCCGCCGGCACGGGTGGGTCGTGCCGGCGTATCCGATGCCGCCGGGCGCTGAACACATTATAGTGCTGCGTGTAGTGATAAGGGCCGATTTCTGTCGCCAAATGGCCGAACGCCTTGTGATGGACATAACAAATGCGTTGCACGAACTTGAAATGCTTCCTCAATACAACTCCAATAAGAGTGATCAAGCTATTAATACTTCTGGCAGCATTAATATGAAGGATGATCAGAATAATAGGAATGTCGAAGGAGTGAAGTGGATTGCGTTGGATGTTCAAAGACATATCATTGCTCAAGAAGCAATAAACAAGCGCCAAAAAATCTTGGCTGCCTAACTAGTTGCTTATTTGAGAATTTTAATTTGCAAGCATAAACTTGACTATAGATTAACTAATTAACTAACTAGCTTTTGTACTAATTGTTCGATCATTAGTTTGTTTTTTTATTGTTTTCTTCACAGTTTTTGTTGTATATTGTGGTACAAAATTTGATATTATCAATTGTAATTATACCTCATATCCCATACATCATAGATATTCATTAAGAATAGGATATTTGCTTGTTTATATAATTATATGTAAATATGGGCATTCTTATACCCCAATTAACACAGGGATTTGTATCAAAATTATCTTCTTCATTGGGGAGAGCAACCCCAGAGAAGGTTTGCTTCTCTTCCATTAGTGGGAGTTCCCCTTCCCATGTACCGCGGCTAACCTTGTTTTTCTTTTGGGGCTTAGTCCCGCTTTTGTCTTTTTTCTGTCTGTGTATGAATTTTTAATTTAATTTAGAAAACGATAATGAAGAATAAGCGATTATTAAAAATTAAGTGATTTATGTTTGATCAAACCATAGCCTTAATCACGCGCTCTTTAAGCAACGTTGGCAGAGCCTCAGCATACGTACGTATAACTATTACACCAGTATCTTACCTAAGATATAGGATAAGTCACATGTATTATATATATATATATATATATATATATATATATATAAAAACACAAAGCATGCGGCAAATTGAAGACCCGAAAAGAAAAAATAATACTGAAATTTTAATTTAACATATATATCTGGAAGCATCGAGAAGGTACAGATGTTATGAAATTCACACACATATATAAATGAATAAGATTTTTATTTTGGGAAAAAAAGAATAAAAATGGAGAGCCATAGAAGGTACTACAGTACTAGTGGGAGAAAAAGGAAGGGTTCTTTCTTGGTACCAATAACAAATACACGTGTAGAAGTATTAGAAGTGAAGGAGGGGATTAGTGGATGAAATTATGAGGCATGTAAAATGGCACCAGGATTTTGCCTCCCCAACTTTCTGCATGTTCACACTCTCTTTTCAACATACCTACCCCCTCCCTACCCCCTCTTTCTGTTCTCACCATTAAACAATACTCCATGCTCCGAAAGGAACACTAGAGAGATCACAAACCCATTCTCTTCTCTCACCAACACTCCAATTCCAATTTATTATTCAAATACTAACATGTTGGTATATATTAGTACCTCTGGTACTTAATAGAAGAGTTAGTTGACTAATTTGAGTATATTAAGAAAATTAGTTAAATTAATTATTCATAATAAATAGGTATTATCTTTCCTAGAATATCCTTGCTAATTAAGTATATTAGCTAGAACTAACATTATTACAAGGACTACCTTGAACAAAAATTAAATAAATATAGGATTGAGGTCTTATATTTATGATTAAAATAAAACAAGATTTGCATTAAAAGATATCCTTATTTAGTGGATGTAATAATTAACAGGGTTTTCCTAATTGAGACACCCTAGAAAGGTAAACATGAAAGGAATGTGTAAATTTCATCAGCTAACTCACTGAAAGATGCACGTTACTTGAAAAGGTACGTTGTAATTTTGAAGGGTTTAAGCAAAAGCTCACTAGCTAATCAGTCTGAGTCAATCAATTAAACTGAGTGGCGAAATCCAGAGATACGCTTATTTTAATAACTTTGTATTGGTTCATTATTATACAATATCATGCACTTTATTTCATGAACTGGTATAGCTACTTGCTTACTGATACTACTCAGATGAGTGAGAGAGATCGCATATCAATCCAGTCTCTCAAAAAACTGAACCATCATTGCATATTGAATGCGCCCAAGCCACAACCACCCCACTACTGCTTTTTGCCCTTATATAAACCTTGCCTTATTGGTCCATACAACCCACAGTGCAACACTACTGAATCTATCTCATCACAATCATTCTCAATATATTTCAGGTTTTTGCACAAATTCTCAATTATGGCGTTGAACAACGTTAACATTCTGACCGTGACAGTGTTGATGCTCATGGTGGTGACTTCAGAGATGGTGGTGTTTGAAGCGGAGGCAGCAGGAGAGTGCGGGAGGACTCCGATAGGGTCGGCGGCGGCAAGCCTGGCACCGTGCCTGGCGGCGACTCGGAACGTGAGGGCGAGGGTGCCGCCGGCATGTTGTGCCAGAGTAGGTGCCATGATTAGGATGTCTCCGAGATGCCTCTGTGCAGTGCTGTTATCACCCATGGCACGGAGCGCCAGGATTAATCCCGCCATTGCTGTTACTGTTCCAAAGCGATGCAACATCAGGAACCGACCTGCTGGCAAGAAATGTGGAAGTAAGTTTAAGTTTCACTTACATATAGCAATATCTAGCTCTTTTCTCTCTCCAAATCATAGAAGATATTGCAGTCTAAGAGAAATAAACGCAAATTCTATATGGTGGTAATACGGGTGGCGTGGCCCGTGTCAAGTTCAACCCACGTGCATCGGGTTGGAAAGTGTTGTTTAAAAGCAGGTTAGTTTTTAGGTAACTAGCCAACAATTTTTTTTTTATCTTTTAATTTTTTTCTTATTCAATATTAAAAAAAATAAAGATATTTTTGTTTTTTCTTAAAATATTTTATTAGAAGTACCAAATAAATTATATAAATATTTTTTAAAATTTTTTTGATAGAATATTATATATAATTATATAATTAAAATAATTTTTAAAAAATTTTTAAAATAAAAAATTTAATACGGGTCAGTCTGTGGGTTGGTGGACTAACCCGTGATTGATTGCGGGCCTGATAATATGGGTTAGAAAAATTTGTTTATTAGAGAGTTGATTACTATCATTTTTTCCGGATTGGCAAGTTGAATATTATCAGCTCTGCACAATATCACATGTTTTCAGTAGTACAATATGAGTTTTGTTTTGATAAAATTTATGATGTTATGTTATTGCCATTGATATATGTATGTGTGCGGACAGGATACACCGTTCCCTGAAATGAGAAGCAAAGGGTAACGTTTGCAGAGATATAGAGTGGTGAAGGAGGAGGAGATCAGAGAGCTCAATAAGCACTGTCGTCGTGTCACTGCTTCTGTACTGCGACAGTCGTCTCTTCGGATAACTCATAATATTCCGTGTTACGTTGTTGTTGAGTGTTTGTATTTTGTGTGTGTGTGTCTTGCCTGTCTTATGATAATTTAAATGGATACTGTTCCTTTCCACTTAATCACCTTTGTTATGATATGATATGACCTCATATACAGTTAGGTGGGCCCAGTGTATTCCAGAATATTTACTGAATAATATTATACTTTATAAATTGTTTGGTCTTCTTCACTCTTCAACAAATTTCATAGCTTATTATATATTTTTAGACGTTCTGTGTAAGATGATGTATGACTACGGCTGAAAAGGCTATGATACAAGTATAATTGGCTGAAACGGACCTATTATATTGCACTAGAAATTAATTGAGAAGATATAGTTAATAATGGAAAAACAGTCCAATTTCAGTTGTAACAAAAAGCATTAATCCCTCCTTCACCCAAAAAAAAAGCATTAATCCGGAACAAAGTTTACATTTTTTTGGGGGGATCAAATTCACTATTTTTGCTTTGAATCAAAACATTCACAAATTAACTTTAGGAAAAACTAATCTTCCACTTCTGATACTTTATAGGTATTATTAATTTTGAATTAGGTCCTTGTATACCGGTTCCTCTTGATCTCGATCTCACGCTTCACTATTGACCTCTTAACACTATTACTGTTAACTGAGCTGTGGCAGACATTTTTACTGGCGATTGATTATGCACGCACATGGGCCTGGCTGTGACCTGTCTCCCTCTTTGTCCATATATAGTTTTTTTTTTCCTTTTTTTTTTTTAAAATATCTTGGCAGCTCCTTCTCCGGTGACAGAGTTCTTGTCCTAGACCGAAGCAGAGGCTCCTTGGCCCGGTACCCACTGGAATCCGCCGGTGGCATCTTCGAGCTCGCTACTCTGTCCTCCATTAAAGCTTCATTATTCCCCACTGCGCCTTATGATTATCGTGAAGAAGATGAAGAAGGAGAAGAAGAGATCAAAGAGAAAGTCGTCTTTATGCTTTGACCTCCTTTACAGTCCTCAAAGGGGGGAGGGGGGGGGGAAGATTGACACGTAAAATGTAGCAATGGAAACCGTCAACACGTAATATCCATGGAATAATAACAAGCATTTAATTCAAACAAATCAATTTTTTTTTTAAAAAACTTTATTCATTTGTAATCCTCATATTTTTGAGTAATACTCCTCCGGTCCTTATTATAAGACCCAATTTAATTTTTTATTTGGTCATAATTATAAGACCCAATCCATTTTGTCTCTTATATTTATGCATTTTTTTCCAAGATAATCCTTCTAATAATGATAGTTTTAGCCAATATACTTAATTAGCAAGGATATTTTAGGAACGACAACACTTATTTATTATAAATAACCAACTTAACTTATTTCCTTAATCTCCTCAAATAAGTCAATTGGGTCTTATAATTAGGACCGGAGGAGTATTAATTTCCTCCTCTTTTTCACTAAGTCTTGTCTCATGAGTTATGACCTCCATTAGACTTCCTTGTTTTGAATCCACATGATGCATACATATATATAACCGCGATCAAAACAACTCAATATTGCTTACTTCATACATGCTCAAACCAATTCCTGGTAATTATGAACTAATCGAAACTTAATTACATGCTTAATCCTGTTTGATGAAGGAAACAATACGACGCAGCATGATTAGAGCATTCTCGCAGCTTGGCCTGTACATGTGAAACACATGGCCTTCCTCCTTCGTCTCCATCACCTCCACATCTCCAGAAAACCCATTTCTCTGCAACACTTCTCTGTAGTTCCATCCTCTGTCCTTCAACAGATCCTTCTCTGCAACACAAACAAGCACCCTCTTACAATCCAGCTTCCCCGTGTTAGGATCCTTATCCGGGTTAATCAACGGATCATCCGATCCCGAAGTGTTCGGACATGTAAATCGCCACAGATTATCTGCCTTCGCCGCAGATTCAGCATCGTTTAGCTCGCATCCAATTCGTTCTGCGCCCCAGAAATAAGGGTGCACCAGAGCAATGCCTTCAAGCTTTACGCCCGGCGGTTTCTCTAACCCGATCCGAATCGCCATGTGGTGTGAGAGGTTAGCACCCGCACTGTCCCCAGCAAAGAACACTTTCCCCAAATCCGCGTGACGATTCAGCCACTCGTCGGGACCTTTACCGGAGGAATGGGAAGCGACCCATTTCAGAGCAGTCCACGAATCTTCATGGGCGGTCGGAACGGGGTGCTCAGGCGCCCTCCGGTAATGGACAGAGACGCCGATGACGTTGGCGTGAGAAGTAATAGCGTTGAGGTAGCTGTGGTAATTTGGGGAGAATGGGGTTTCGATGCAGAAGGCACCGCCATGGAAGTAAACAAGAAGAGGGAGTCTCTGATCTGGGTTTGTAAGTTTGGGAAGGAAAATCCTGGCGGATACGCCGTCGTCTTTAGAAATGACGACGTCTTTGGATTCGACACCGGTGATGAGATCGACGCCGGGAGGAGCAACCTCTTCGCCGGCAAGTCTCTCAATACGGCCGTCTTTGTAGACTTTCATGATGGGGGAGAGGTCGTAGGCGAGTTGGTCGTCGGAGTGGGCAGAGGCAGCAGAAGAATCCATGGTGGAAAGCGAAGAAGAAGTAGAATGTGAAGTAGCCTTTGATAGCTTCAGAGAGGGAAGACGAGGAGGAGGAAGGTGGTGGGTGGGACGAGGAAGAGATAAAGGGAATGAGTGGATGAGAAAACCATTGGGGATTAGATAGTTCGGGCGAGTGTGGACAGCATTGAAAACTGTCTTCATCTTCCCCCGTTTGTTGACTGACCACACGGTCCAAGGAAGGCACGCGAAGAAAAAGCATATATGAGAACAAGTATTTATAAAGAAAAATTATAGAAACTGGCCCAAAGAAAAAAAGGAAGAAAAATTATAGAAATAATCATATACTTATTTAATAAGATATGATATATACTGAGAATATAATGAGGAAAATGATTATTATAATTAATAAATGGGAATATAGGTGGCAAAACCATAATTCCCTCATGATTATATATTTTCAAAATAAACATTTCAGAGTGATAGGATCGATTAAAAGAAAACTTGTACAAAAAAAAAAAGGTACCCAGCCAAAAACATAAAACAAGGAAACGAGGAGAAAGTGACGTGTTGGTGAGGATTTGTTTAACCACTGAGAATCACATAGTTCCTTCTAATCAACGCAAAACCAAATACACATTTGAGAAATGTGTGAGCTTAATTAAGTCGCACGTGCTTGTCAATTAAGGGTTCGTTTGGATTAGCGATTGAAAAAGCAACTTATAGAAAAAGTAACTTATGAAAAAGTGAAGTTGGTAAAAGTTAAATTGGATAAGCTGAATTGTGTTTGGATTAGAGTTCAGACAAGCTAGTTTACAAAAATGAGATTGGAAAAAGCTTGTTTGGATTATAGTTGAGTAAAAGTAATTTTGACTGAAAAATTACCAAAATGGGTATGAGTTTTAATAAATAATGAAACATGATTAAAAAAATAATTTCACATAATACAATGAAATTAAAATAATTTAATATGAAGAAGTCATAAAAAATATTTTAAATATAAAGTGAAATATGAAAAAATAAAAGTATATTTTTAGGAGCATATTTAAAAATAAAAATATATTTCTAACTTATTCATTACTTTCAACTAATTTTAATTAATTTTTTATTATCTACAAATTAGTTATTTGAGGCTTATAATAAGAACCAAAAGAAGTAATAAATTTCTTAACTTTTTCTCTCTCCATATTTCAAAAGCCATAAGCCATAAGCTGTTAATTTTAGCTTATAGCTTATTGTAGCTTTTCAGACAAAAACCCGATTGCAAAAAAGCTGATCCAAACAGACCCTACTTTTGTCAATCGAGCTTATAGAGCTTATAAGCTACTTATAAGCTCCAAATAAGTGTTGCCAAACAGGAACTAAAATCCTGTTGACATGCATTCAGGGGCGTTTGTTAAATACAAGTGGGCGAGCAGCTGCAATCGTCATATGGCTATTACGATCTACAACTTCCTACCTTTTGTCAGATTCTTCCCCCATCTTGTGGATCATATTCCTATTTCATTTTGTTTTTTTAAATAAAAATATTGTTGTTTTTTTGTCAATCTTATTTATTTATGTTTTCATTTCCTTAAGAATCATTTTACGTACCAAAAAAGATGATCTTGGATTATTAGGTTTGTTGCCTGCGATTACTTGATATGTTTTTATCTAGATATATGTATCATTTTATTAGAGATAATTTTAATTGAGACACTATCAGACACTAAATATGAACACTTCTTTTTCGTAAAAATTTAAATCTTGATTCGTCATATTATAAAAGATTAACCCCTCTATTCGACTAATTTTTATTGGTTCATTAGTCCACATGTTTTATTTTACTAAAAAAGTTAAAATTAAAATGTCAAAAGCCGAAGGCCCATGTTAAAATTCTGCATCGTAAGAAAAATTTAAACTTGGAACAAGAAAAAAGATTGGAAATGATACTTCTTCCTATTTTTGGCATGAGAATTAGTCAGAGATGAATGTTCTGCTAATCCATTTTGTGCTAGGTTATAAAGAATTTATTGATAAATAGGAGAAGATAGCATATTATGGATGTGTTTAGATTAGCGATGGGAGAAGTTACTTTTTTCCAATCTGATTTTTGTCAAAGTTAGATTAGGTAAAAGTTAGGTAGTATGTTTAAATTGACTTTTATAAAAAAAAAATCAGTTTGAGAAACTGAAACTTATTTAGATGATTAATAAAAAAATAAGTTTAGATGTAAAATAACTGAAAATGATATGAAGTTTATTAAGTAATATATACCTAATATTATATGTATATAATGTGACAATTGCAAAAGAAATATTGAAAATAAAATTATAAAAACTAAAAAAAATAATTTGTTTGGAAGAAATTGAAAAATACTAAAATACTCCATATAGTTCAAAATATAAAATAAACTTTGTTGGAGGGTTTTGGTTTTTTATAAAATAACATTCACTTTTATCTCAGCATTTAATAATTTTTTTTTTCAATTTTACTCCCTATATATTCTCTTTTCTTTTTGATTTATTCATTGTATCTCTTACTTATTTTCTTCATTAATAAAGGCATACTTAAAAAAAATACATACTTTACAAATTTATTATTTTAAATTGATTTTAACTAATTTCTTGATAAACATAAATGGATAAAATTTATTTGATTTTTTAAACTGAAGTACTTAATTAAATATATTTAATGGATAAAAAACATATAAATCAAAATATTTACATGGAGTATTAATCAAATTGAATGGTGACGCAGCACAACAGCATCTTTGTTGTTGTCCTCCCCCCCCCCCCGGGGAAACCACAGGTACAGACAAATGCGCATGCAGAAAGAGGGCAAATAGGTAGGTAAAAATTTAAAACATAATTAATGCTCCTAGTGGTTTCTCTCACTGCACCATACCACCATGCCATGAAAGCAAAAAAATGGAGTTTCACTTTAAAAGTTCATTTAGCCTCAAAAGTCATATTTCAAAAACATGAATCCAAACAGTATTTTAACCCAAAAAGTTACTTTTGCCTGTGAAGAAGCTCGTTTGGACTACCAATTATGATCCTAAACACATCCTATCTTGACAAACAGGGATGTTATGATATTGTGAAATTAGCTCTTTGGTTCTCTTAATTTGTGATTGATCGCATTACTAGTATGCACCCACCACGAGAGAGAGATGAAAGGAAAAACACCTTTCGGCAGCCTTCCTTGGATGGCTATTTTTCTATTAAATCTGCTTACCATTTTTGGATTGCAGGTACAGAAAGACTGATGGATAAGTTTTGCAGTAATCTATGGAGATGGCAGGTCTTGGAGAAGATTAAGACCTTCATGTGGTTGTTCTCCCATGGGCAAGTACACTTTGGAGCTCGAAATGAGATAGTGTATAACATATTCCAATGCTTGTCCATTTGGATGTACATAGGTGGAAGGCTCAATGCATATGATTAGGGATTATGCAAATGCAAAAAAATCAATAGAAATCTGTTATTTGTCCAAAGATGTAGCCAAATTTTACAATGCTTCAAGGAATGGAGTAGGTGAAATGGAATTTGAAGAATGATGTAGGAAAACAATACACCAAAAAAGTTCAATGGGCAAGATTCTTTAGATACATTTGTTGGGATATGTGGATAGATTAATGCAACAAGCTTTTCAACTCAACTATTACAGGAAGGATGACAAATGCTCACAACAATGGGATCAAGATTTATTAGGACAATGTAAATTTTATACACAGAGATCTAGGATGGCAGAACATCCAAGAAGAGTACAAGATAATTAATTATATACTTCTAAAAGTTGATAGATCGATGCTCAAAGATGATAAAAGTGGATGTGATGGTATAATCAGAAATGTTACAAATAGGTGGATCTGTGGCTTTAGTTACAAGCTAATAGCCATTCCTTCGATGATTGCTGAAGTACAAGATATCTTAAATGGTTTCAACTTTTGTTAGACTAAGGGATATAGGAACATTGATGTTTACAGTGATTGTATTGAGGTTTTTACTATTATTTTAAGGGGTTGTGATAATAATCACCTCTTTGGGGATATTATTGATGATATTAGACTTTTGTTACAAAGAGATTGGCAGGTGAATTTGTATCATGTGAATAGGGAGGAAAATGGGATGGTTGATAGGATAGCAAGATTAGCCCACAAACTAGAAAATATTTGGTGTGTCCTTGATCAACCACCTCCTTTTAACTAAGAGGTTGAGATTAATGAAGTAAGATCCGCTTTGTTCTCTTGTGTCTTGTTGTAAGTGTTGAAATGAAATCGATATCTACCAGGTTTAGCCAGATCTGTATGATACATTGGTCTACATGGTCCCACAATGAGTAAATTCATGACCCATTCCCAGGCTAGTTTTTAAAATTGGAAGGTTCTCACTCAGCTTTTGTTAATTTCTTTCTTTGCCACAAGGTTAGATGCTACTATGCTACGAACAGTTCAGATTCAATGAGACTACTCTAGCAGTAAACAAAGGTTTTGAATTTTTGTCACGAGAGAAAATCTTGAGCACGCTTCGCACTAGAGTTAGTAATGGGTTTTATTTCTATATAACTTATCCCAATTTATATGGTTAAATTTTAAATTTAGCTAGCGCGCAGAGTCGAAGCACTCCTCGTCCGGTCGTCCTGCCCGCGCGGGGTATACTTAATGGATTGCGGCGTTTGGTAGGAACTATTGCGAATTGCCCAAATGCCAGGCCCTGCTAAATCCATCAAATTAGCCAACCCATCTTCTTCTCCTTTGTAAATGATTCTCACTCATGGCATTGGTCCCCTTGATTCTTCTTCTCCAGCTTACGCCTGGCAAAGGGGCGGCACGAAGAGAAGGAACCGATCAGTCATGCTCTCATGCCTGCTACTGATAAACAATCTGGGAAGAAATCGCAGTTTTCAGTGGGGACATGAGGGGGTTTTCATCGTTAGCATCACCCGCCCGGTTGTCATCTGCACTGAGAAATCCTCCTGAAGCAGCCCAGTCTCTTCCAAAGGAAGCCCGAACTTCTTTAAAAGGTGAGCCCTCACTTAATCGTCCGAATAAATCAAAAGGTGATACTACCAAAGTTGATCATGCATATATTTCCCAAGTATTATCGAGAGCCGACTGGGTGTTACTGCTAGGACACGAGCTAAACGCTAAGAGGATCGTTCTTAATTCTCATTCAGTTATTAGTATCTTTCAGAACCTGGAAAACCCATCACACTCTATAAAGTTTTATGCTTGGGCTTTGAATATCTACCCCGCATTAGCAGAGAATCAGTCAGTTAGAGGTGTTTTATCGAACTCGTTGTATCGTAAAGGGCCGGTCATTTTATCTGTTGAACTGATTCAGGATATTCAAAAGTCTGGTTTTCGGATTACTGAAGACCTGCTTTGCTTATTGATTGGAAGTTGGGGGAGACTGGGCTTGGCAAAATATTGTTCTGATATTTTTGGCCAAATCTCATATTTAGGTCTTTATCCAAGCACAAGGTTATATAATGCTCTTATCGATGCACTAGTGAAGTCCAATTCCGTTGACTTGGCATATCTTAAATTTCAACAGATGACAGCTGATAATTGTCATCCGGATAGAATCACGTACAATATCCTTATTCATGGCGTTTGCAAAGCTGGTGTGGTGGATGAGGCACTTCGCTTAATGAGGCAGATGGAGGGCAGGGGACATTTTCCCAATGTTTACTCATATACGATCCTAATTGATGGGTTTTGTAATGCCAAGAGAGTTGATGAGGCCTTCCAAGTACTAAAGACAATGAAGGACAAGAAAGTGTATCCCAATGAGGCAACTATCAGAACATTGATTCATGGGACTTTCCGTTGCCTAGATCCAAGTAAGGCTCTTGAGTTACTATCCAATTTGCTTGACATGACACCCAACTATTTTAAGTTAGTTTGTGATACTATACTCTATTGTCTCACAAATAATTCTATGACGAGAGAGACAATCATGTTTTTCAGAACGGCACTGGCAAAAGGTTATTTCCCTGACAATTGCATATTCAATGTCATAATGGCTTGTTTGGTAAAAGGACCAGAGCTTCTAGAGACATGTAAGATATTTGATATTTTCAGAGAAAAAGGTGTGAAGCCAGACATAGGTACTTATCTTGCACTTATGGAGGCCTTATACAAGGATGGATATACGGAGGATGGGGATCGGATTCACAATAAGTTGTTGAGGGATGGGCTAATTACTACTGTCTTTTCATATAACATGCTAATTGATTGCTTCTGCAGAGCCAAAATGATTGATAAAGCATTGGAAACTTTCATCAATATGCAGCATAAAAGGCTTACTCCTAATCTTGTTACTTTCAATACCCTTATTAATGGGCACTGCAAGGTTGGAACAATAGTTAAGGCCCAAGAGCTTCTGAAGATGCTCTTAGAAATTGGAGTTCAACCTGATATTTTCACATTTAGTTCTATAATTGATGGGCTCTGCCGCATACGCCAAACCGAGGAAGCCTTTAAATGCTTCACTGAGATGATTGAGTGGGGTGTCAGTCCGAATGCTGTCATTTACAACATCTTAATTCGGTCTTTATGTGCGACTGGGGATGTTGCAAGAGCTATGAAACTTATAAGAAGAATGCAAGATGAAGGACTAAAGCCTGATACATTCTCCTATAATGCTCTGATTCAAAGTTTCTGTAGAATGAAGAAGATCGAGAAAGCTAAAAAGGTTTTGGTTTCTATGTCAAAGTCTGGTGTGAGACCTGATAATTACACATATAGTGCTTTTATGGAGGCACTATTTGAATCTGGGAGATTTGAAGAGGCCAAGAAGATCTTTTACTCAATGGAGGAAAACGGACACTGTCCTGATTCATATATATGTAACTTAGTGGTTAAGAAGTTGGTTGAGAAAAACTGCTTTGAAGAGGCTCAAATCATTGCAGAAAGATGCAAACAGAAGGGAATATCCTTGAACTCTGTTCCTATCTTGTAGACTGTATATTGACCGGCTTAAGAGATGCTGCTATATGGTGAGATTTTATGATTTGGTGCCTGGTTCAGTTACTTTGGATTATAAAAATATTAGCATGGAGATCTTGTGATGGATATTTCTAATGTGAAGGTGTTAATTTTATATGTATAATGACAGGGGAAAAATTAATAAAGCATCAGAATCTATTGTGGAATATCTATGTTACAATCTTGAAAAACTAATAGAGAGCTTGTATGTACTCCTGAGCATGATCCAAATATGAAATTGATTAACATCTATAAGTTACATCCTGAAACCTTGAGAAATATCATAGTCACAAGCTTTGAGACAATTTTGCATAAACTTAAAAGAGAGCAAAGTATGAAGAATTCCAAGCCATTGTTCAAAGAATTAAGGAAAAGAAAAGGATGAAATGATCTCATAAGTTGGTGGGGGGTCGGATATGCTGATCGCACACAACTGCATCTACTTGATCCTTTGGTTCTTCTGTAAACTCTGAACTCCAAAGAAAAGGAAGCAAAGGAACCAATTTTGTGGACAAAAAATGATTTCCCTTGCTGCAAAAATGGAAAATTTTTAGTTGTCAAAATAAACCTTTTAGACTAGAAAATAAATGTTTCCTTAGGCTTACCATTGTATCTTGTTCATGTATCCATTTTTTTCAAGGTTATTTCTCTTTATTATCATTTCTGACAATCACTTAAATAGTAGTAATGGTAGCCAGTTCTAAGTACCATATAATACGTTAGTATTTCACTTAAGCAAATGTTGAGGGATTTGAATCTTTTCCATGATTCTTTCCCCATTACTGACTGACAACTTACAGTTGTCCTTGATAGGATTTGCTTATAGTAAGTCTTTTTCTGACTTCTGCTGGAAATTAGTCTTCCTGCATGAATCAATTTATTTTTCTTTAAGTTCCTTGCTGTCCGCTATTTAAATCATAAGATTCTTACCCTTTTAATCAGAAACGGAGGAGAGGAGAGGGTACTAGTTACTTTTCAGATGTTTTCCTCACATCTATGGATAGTAGCAGGCATTCTCTTGAGACGAGGGAGAGTATGGAAAACAGATAAGATACTCTATTTGAAACAGGAAGCTTTATACTAGGGAGCATTGTCAGAACTATTCAGACAAGATCTATTTGGAATTTATAACATTATATTTATCCTGCATGTTGTTGACTGAATAATATCTTCCACATAGATTTTATCATTCTAAGCCACTGGATGTGGTCTGCTGGTGAAGTGTCTTGAAACTTAATGAGAAATCTTAGAGTCAAACAATAAAACCCTTTCTCACACTGAAGAATAAGATAAAGGGGAAATTTGTGTTATAAATTATTTAGTTTCATAAAAAAAGAGTTCTGCTGAACAGATTTAAAATAATGCCTTTTTCAACATGTTTTTGTACTCGGGCAAATTATGCTTTGCGTTAATAGTATCTTGATATTAGATTGGCAGGACTGAATTAACATTGTTATGGGTTTATAATTTATCAACCGTACTTGACAAAACAAATAAAGTGTAATTGTTTTCCTACACTACATTATGTTTGACATTTTGAGAATTATGTATGTAATCTTAGGTTCTGCTACTTGCCGCTTGAGGGTGGCTGAATCTCTTATTACCCAAATGGTTCATGCCCTGCATTTCTTTGGTGATCTGGACACTATGAACCTGTATAATTAGTGCATGAGTATATGCCATCAATCTTGCTGTTTGGCATGATCTATCCCTATCAAAAAGGTAGTAAATTTTAGAGAGCTTGTTCGAGGTGATCAGTCACCTGACAAACCATTGTTTTGCAATGCAGGAGAGGCCAAGAAACATGTTTTGAGAGTTTCTTGCAACTCTTGGGAAAGAAACTTGATGAAATTATGGTTCATGGGATTGTGGATGCCATTGAGAATACTTTAAGTTGGATATTATTGGAGTATTCAGTTGGTTATGGCTAACAGCAATAGTAATGTCTCTCTGTCTTGTATCTTTTGATTCCCATCTTTTGGACTTGCAAAATTCTATATCTGCATATGGCTTTGTTGTGGCTTCGTGGGCTTGTTTTCTGATTGATATAATGTTTTTTCTTTTATTTTTTTTAAAAAAAAACTCAATTGTTCTTGCGGAAATCTAAATATTCTTTGGTTAATGGACAAGGACAGAATCTTGTAGTCTTGCATCCCTCAAAAAATGTCGTTTAAAATTTTGGAATTCTCTTCTGTTGATCTTTATTCATTTATTTATTGATAGGGCATTCCTGACTGTTCTCTTGTACGCATGATGGCTTGAAGATAATTCCAGCCTTTGTTGTCCTCTGTGTCAAGATTCTTATGAATGTTCTGCTTGTTGCTCTTGCTAAATTAGTTATAGGCAATGCATATTACATAAATGACTTCAACTTGAAAGACTGTTCTTTCATTATGCTTATAAATTAGGTATAGTCAGACTTGGTGGAATGAGAATCTGAGGATGACTCATGGTGGCCAAGGACATACTCAAGGAAGATCTTGCCAATGTTGCTGATGGTGACAGACGGTGATGGGGGAGGTCTTGAGTTGTTTTGCAATGACGAGGAAGAGAGGCCAGAAATAAGGCAAGCTGGTGTGAACCTCAGGGAAAGGAGGATGGCGGAGGAGAGAGCCAAGACCAAGGACAGAGGTACCACAAAGTGCCCTAGGTATCTATGAAAGCCCATGGCGTAGCTTCCTCTTCTTTTTTAAAATCTATTGCAAAGAAAGGCAATCACATCAATCTGGGCGTTATTAGACGCATCCTATCATATTATTCTTACCTAGCCAAAATATTAGCATTCTCCACTGAGGATAGTGATTTTGACTGGAGAGAGAACTTGAGAAAGCTGCATGTAATTAGCCGAAGAAGATCCATAATTAGATAAGGTTATGATGTAATGAAGTTCTGAATTTTAATTCTCTTTCCATTCTTCTATTCTTTTTACCTCTAATTCTGTTTCTACGTATCATATTTTCGAAGAGCTTAATATGAGGACTTTCTGCTGTTTTGTTGTAATTGTTGAGACTTTTCAATTATGTTCAAAATTCACACTTTGATCTGCCATTTTGTCTTGCTAGAAATAATTCACAACAATTGTAGGAAAATGGGCCAGTCCACCCTTGATGGATTGGACCCAAACCCATTAAGTTTGGGATTCTGGTACAAATAATAGAATATCTGAGTTGACAATTGCAATTTTCCCCATTTTGTTTAAAATTGCAAATTGAGATAAGACAAAACGGTTATTTGCCGAAACAGTTTTGTGGAGTGGGGTGGTTTTTATCACAAGCATAGGCAAAAACCGAAGTGTGATCTCTCTGGCTTCCACTTCTCTTTTTCGTTCCCTGTGTTCTTCCTCTCATACTGGTGCATTTGCTGTGTAACACCAATTCGAGTTTGCCGTTGTGACCGGATGCTGCGTGGCTATCTGAAGAGATTTGAGATACTCTAGGTATGCTTGAAATCCTTCAGTGGTATCAGAGCGGGGTTTATCTTTCTATTATTGTCATTCTGTGGCCTGCGTTTTCATATGTTTTTTTCTGCTTCAGAGTCCTTTTTTTTATCTTTTCGTTTCTGAGCATCAGAGATTTGCTTCACATATATACTATGAAAATCCTTTCATTTATGCTTCAGTATGATTGTTTTCTGACTTATATTTATAAGTAGATATGATAGATTATGTCTCTGCCTCCATAGAACACGTTCTACATCATTCTTTTTCGACCATACGTTTTTTCATTTTTGGGTGTCTGGAAAATCAAGTTTTTAGGCTACAAAACTATCCCATTGTGTAGAGGATGAAAAAATGAAGAAAATGATATAAAATGCACAAAAAATGGACACAGGACGGCCAAGATATGGAGGAGAGAAGTTTCTGGGTTCTACGGGTTCGTCAGACCCGACCCATCACTCCAGCCGGGTCGGTTTGACCTGGCTAAAGGTAGAAGACGATGCACAGTGATCAAAATGGTGTTGTTTTGATCACTGCAGAAAAAAAAAGGGAAAACGGTTTTGGGCTGTTTGACCGGCCCATTGTCCTTAATTAAAAAAAAAAGGGTTTTCTCAGTTGGGCCAGAAAAGGACAAGCCCATACCAAAAAAAAAAGAGGGATCTGGTCCATTAAAAAAAAAATTTGTCCAGAAATGCCACGTGGCGGCGCGCCTTCTGGACATGTGGGGCCCACCACCTGACAGGTGGTGGCACATGGAGGCCGCCGGAACGGCGGGTGTCGCCAGCGGCTGGCTGCAACACGCGCTGACATCACGAGTGGGCGAAATTTTTTTTTCAAGTTTTTGCTAATTCATCCTTCTAGGGGCACGTGTGGGCGCGTGGGAGGTCCATTTGAGGTGCGATTTGTCTCTAAAAATCCCTAAAATCAAGATCTTCATTTTAACATATAATTTGCTAATTTTGGAGACAATTAAGGATATGTTTGTGAGTATTTTCAGTGTATTTTCTGGTATTTTCATGTGGAAATAAATTCCAAAATATTCAAAATAATTTAAATTATTTTGTTCTAGGTGAAAATGAAGCAAAAGGCTTCTAGTAGCACTGAAAATATCAAAGATGGTTCATTGGAATACTCATACATGGATAATGCAGTTCCAGAATATGAACCAGAGGATGAGGATCCTGAAGAGGACCTTGAAGAGGTTCCTCAAGAAGACCCGGAGGAGTTAATGGATTTTGGACCTGAGTCGGAATCTTTATTCCCCACTGAACCCGTCCGTACCAAACCTTATTTGGTCTTTAATGATTCACTAGATCTTCCTAATGAAATCGAAGTTGAGGAAGGAGAAGAGGTGAATCAACCTTGTACCCCTACTTTAGCTATGAGAATAGCTGAAAGAGATGTAGTCAAACTGACAAACATAAAAGACATCAATGGCGTGCTTGCCAGCTACGTCCATTACATGACTGATAAGAAGAATACCGAATTCTACCTTAAAGTCATAATGGAGTACATAAGAGCAATAAGGGTTAGAGGTGGACCTAAACGAAAACGTATAAGGAAATTTTACTGGATCTGGGTTATAGATTTAGTATCATCCTTTATGACCAAAACACACAAACTTAGAAAGCTGAGGAGAGCAATGCTTGATTACCTTTATGTTCATATCAAATGATGTAATATTTGTATTCGCCTTATTGACATTTGTTATATTAAGTTTGTGGTTTCATGCTTTGTAAACAGACTAAGTGTGTTATTTCATTTAATTAAATTACATGAATTATTGTTGTATGATTATTTGTGAATAATATGTGTATGCTTTTTATAAGTAGGAGCTTTTAGAAGATAAGACTTCTAAGAGTCACACTTTTTGAAGTGCTTATATAAAATCCTTGATAGGACATAATGATTGTTGCCTGTATCTATGTGATGGGAGGTACAAACGTATGCTCTTGATCATGGATCTTGCAGTGTCATTACTTTCTGATCAAGGATGATATAAGTACAAGACATTGTATACTTTCCTGTGCTATATAAGTGAAATGTTCTATGGTACGTTTCTCTTTTAGAGAGAACGTAGAATAATGTGGGATAAATTTGTCACAGAACTAAAAATGGCAACCAAGAACATAATTGCTGAGCTTAATAAGGGAGAAAAGCTCAACGGGGATAACTGGGACATCTGGCACCGAAAGGTCCAATACATCTTGGAGGAACAAGATGCGGTTGAACCTTTAACCACTGCAATGGTCGAACCCAAAGCTAGGAATACGGCCCAACATAGGAGAGACCAAGAGGCTTACCTAGTTTGGAAGAAGAAAAACAGCATAGCAAGAATTACGCTTCTGAGTGCCATGGCTGATGACACAATGTGCGAGTTTGAGAGGCACACAACTGCACAAGCTATGTGGATAGCGTTGAAAGACAAGTTTGGTGGTACTTCTACCACTAAACTTAGAAGGTTGATGATTAATTCGATACCTACAAACTCAAGCCAAACAATCCTATGAAACAACATCTGCGAGAGATGGCCAACATGATTAGGGAACTAAAGGAAGCTGGACATGTCCTGTATGATAAATAGCAAGTATAGGTTTTCATTAGATCACTCCCTGCTAGCTGGGAGCACATGAAAGTCAATCTGATCCATAATGAAAACATCGTTACTTTTAACAATGTGCCCAAACACTTGGAGCTGGAGGATGAACGTTTAGAGGCTTACAAGACCTCTGGATGTGACAACCGTTCTTTTAAAACCCATTTAGATCAAAATTTTCAATCTATTCGAACGATTAACCATGATAGAAAAGAAGAAACCTTAAAATTTTAAAATCGCTATCATGGTTAAAAGGAATAAACTTATATTACGAGCCACATTGATCGTTCACTTGGGCCTTGGACTTTCAAAGTCCAGAAATATCATTCAACCATTAGCCCAAACCAAACTTATATTTTCAAACATACGAACTGATAAATCAGTTTAATATAAACTATAAAGCTCATTAGTCAAAAGTCAACACTTTCGAAGCAGCGTTACATGCAGAGTCTAAGATGTCTCAGGCCTCTTCGCAGCCCTGTCATACCAGATAGTAGTAATTAAAAGTATTATTTTACATCATGATAGTACATGAGCCCTATGTGGCAATATATAACAAATCAGCACATAGAACAAAAGCAGGGAGGCTATACAAGCTATAACAGCACACTATGCCTCCGGAGCCTTCCCTGATGGGCCACCACCTGAACTATCGCCTAAAAATATTAAACCACGGGGTGAGACAAACGCCTCAGTAACCAACTTTCCAACTCATCATACATACTAACATGTGCTCGTGAGGTGTCAAGTGGGATAATTATTAAACCTCAATATCTATATACCAATGAAAATACAAATATGTATACTCAAATAATCTCAATCATTCAAACCCTCATTACGGGGCTAACACACAAGCCACATAAGTCTATCCCTCACTATAAGGGATCAAACCGACCTATAGGCCTATCCCACACTTTGGGGGACGATTAAGTATTCACAAAGGTTCATCCCTTATTATAGGCCTATCCCACACTTTGGGGGACGAATAAAAAGCCACAAGGGTCTATCCCTTACTCTAGGGACGAAGAAAGAAGCCAACCAATGTGCACCAATGGCGGCCTTACCACGTGGTAGGATAGCGCTCAATCCAAAATCCAAATAACCACCAACCATTCAAAATATAACAAAAATGTCTCAATCTTTTCCCAGTGTAATCCATAAGATATAAATCGTATATCTTTTCCAAACTTATCAATCACAATTCCAAAAATCCCACAAGACAATTTTCATAACTCAAAAGATATAATTTATCTACTCGAGTTTCAAATAACAAATCATTATACCAAAATAGCAAAATACTCACAAACAATATATTAGCACATATAACAAGTGGAAAGTGGTTACCTCTCGCCAAGGTAATACTAAGGATTACCACAAGGTCAATCCTTTGCTCAACCAATAATTAATCTACACAATTAATATAACCACATATTAATATAAATTAATTAATTAATTAATTAATTAAACTTCTCTATATTATTTAAATTTCTAAATTAAATTTTTACTCTAAATTCCCGCAACTCTCATAACTCAAAAATTATTAAGTATTTTAGAAACAACTTAAAATTTCTAACAACCCAAATTATTTATTTACCACCTCCAAATTATTTACCTTAATAAAAAGGATTTTCCACAATTCTAAATATAAAATTATTATTTTCTAAATTCTAAAAACTCTCTTTTTAAGTTTAAACCTCAAAATCAAACTCTTAAAAATTTAATAATACTTTAAATATTTATAACTAAATAATATAATCAAAACTTTAATGGTATAACTACCATATATATATTTCCATAAATAATAAACTTTTTAGTTACAATAATTATTTTAAAACCTCCAGTCATCCAATAAATAAAACTAAACCGATTAAAATCTCAATAATATATCAAACAATCCAAATAAATTATTTAACTTGAATTTAATCGGTAAAAATATAATATAAATCATATATAACAGATTTTTCAACTAGACAAACTAACAAATAGAGAAATCTAAACTGATTAAAATTAACAACTCATTTACTTCTGAATTTCTATAGTCATCTTTTGTCAAAACTCAATACTTAGATCATATACAAGTCTCAAAATTTTTTCTAATCACTATAGTAATACTATTATTATGAAGCATAAAATATATAAGAAATATTTATAAAGAAAGTTTGATAAAAGGAAGTATATCTATGTACCTAAATTATCTTCAAACTTTGCCTTCTCTTTTAAAATGATTGCAGCTCTGCTTCTTCTCTCCCGCACTCTTTCTCTCTTCTCCGCTCTCTCACGCGCCCATCATCTTCTATCTCTTTTATCTTTCATTTTCCCAACTACCATTGCATTTTTTTTCCTTCCTTCATTAATTCCTTCTCCCCTAAATTCCTCTCCCTTAGTCAAATGGTACAGCTTTCCACCGAATTCGGTGGAAAGCTGCTTCCTTTTTTTTTTATTTATTAAAATATTATTATTATAATAATACATTATTATTTTTTTTTTTTTGATTTTTTTTTTAGAATATTACACTGGACAAGCTTATTACACTGAGGATGCCGGTACTTCCCAATTAAGGCCCGATTCCAAGAAGGGCAAGAAGTTCCAAAAGAAAGGGAAGAAGGGTGGTCCTCAACCCAAAAAGGGAAAGAAGCAATTCAAGAAGAAGGGAAAGAAAGGTGGGAAGAAGAAGCTAGACCTGAAGAAGGTCAAATGCTTCGCTTGCCAGAGAATGGGCCATTTTGCACGTGACTGTTCAAAACAGGCTGAGAGCGAAAAGATATTAGTGAATTATGTGAATTCACATGTTTCATATGTTTCTAGTACTATTTTTCTAGCAGAACCTATTTCTTCTTCTTGGATTATAGACTCAAGCTCCATAGACCACGTAACCAGGGATCGAGGATCCTTTATCAAGTACCGTCGGTTGCCGTATCAAAGCAAGTGGCTTTACGTTGGGAACAATGCGAGGATCGAGGTCAAAGGTTTGGGCACCTGCAAATTTACTTTGCGTGGTGGGAAGACCTTGATACTCCATGATGTACTTTACACTCCTGATGTAAAACCCTTAACCTCAAAACATTATAACTCGTCATAAAATCACTACTATGGTAGAAAAGGAAATCTGTTAAAATGAACTACCATAGTAGAAAGAAATTTGCATATTTTTAGGAATTGACTTTCAAACTCGGGTCAAACCCAAACTCCGTTGCATGCAACTAAAATCATTCATTCATATCCTCTGGGCCTCCGAGCTTCCGGCCCGGGTAACAACATACATCAAAATCAGCCCATCCAATTAGTTTTCAACCATATAACAAAGTTTCATAACACAATAGAAATGGCCTCCGGCCAACTAAAACGAGGAGATAACATATTCCCCAATTTACAATAAGGCCGGGTAATCAAAATATTTCAAAGGACCCTAACTGTGGCAATATACAACTGATCATACATAAACAAAGGCTAGAGGCCTAAAGCTAACCAAGCTCAAGCCTCTGCGTCTCTTCCCGAAGGCGCACGCCTAGAAACTTCACCTGAAAACATTGTAAACCACGGGGTGAGACAAAGTCCCAGTAACCAACCTTTCCAATTCTAGGTACTACTAAATAGGTGCTCGTGAGGTGTCAAGTGGGGCAGTTCACAAATAATATAATAATTGATAGCCACAACAAGTCATGCAAGTGTAATGATGCAATCCCATCAACCATATCCCTCACTTTGGGGGATTTTCAAGAGCCGAACCCAGCCTATCCCTCACTATGGGGGACGTAAGGAGCCATAAAAGGCCTATTCCTCACTCTGAGGGATGTAGGGAGCTAAAAAGGCCTATCCCTCACTATGGGGGACATAAAGAGCCAACCATCATGTATTAATGGAGGCCTTACCACGTGGTAATAACTATAAAAAACTCTCACCAAATCCCAATTCATGCATCATGCTCAAACCATAATCAAATAGTGATTGAACATTTCATAACTAACTTCTATCAGTGGCATATCTTTCACAATTCTAAGATTCATTCATCATCAATCGAAACCCTACAAGACGGTTTTCCTTTTTATATACAACATATATTTTGAACATAATTACTACATGGAGCACAAAACATAAATCTACTCACAATACCACAGAAGCAAGTACTAAGGATTGGAAAGTAGTTACCTCTCGCCTGAGCAAGGAATAACAAACCAACAATGTGGCCCCGCGCACCAACAAGACTCACAACCGGTCTACACAAGCACACAAACACACAACCATCATATATTAGCTTTCAAACTAATAATGTGGCTAAAACAACATTTGGGGACACAAAATTCCTATCTCCCATCAAAACTCTACCCAACTCAAAGGATATAACTATCAAGGCAACACTCCATGGTCATACCAATCCATTAAAACCTTAATTCCTTTCCAAACATCAATTAAATTTCAAACCTCAAGGACCCACTATAGGAATTCTACACCTAAATATCTCTTTTGAACAATTGAAGTTCCAACAACAATCTAAATCGATTAAACATCCAATTTAACCCTCCTTCACATAACCCAAATCACAAAACTCAGAATCAACCTCTACATTGTCATCCTCAATCCCAAATCACCTATTTCCATAAACCCTAGTTTCAAAAACTCAAGATTCTTTAAATCCAAGAAAACTACACCGATTAAATACTTAGACTAACCCAAAGCAATCAATTAAACTCAAAACAATCGGTCAAAAACCTCAGTTCCATCACAACCTAGAAAATCCTAGGGTTCCACCAAAAATCCTCAGAAATTCCAAGAAAGAAAGTAGATTAGGGGTTAAAATCACTTACTTGAGGTAATGGATCCTTAGAAATGTCTTTCCCAAGCCTCAACACCGAAACCCTAGCAGAGCTCCTCTCTCCTCCTTCAGATTTCTAATTTTTCGCACAACTGAACCCTTCAGCATCTATATAGATTCGCGACCTTTCGCCATGGCGAACCCATATCTTCGCCGCGGTGAACTAATCCCAAGAGGGATTACTCGCCTGAAAACCCGACTTCGCCACGGCGAAAGCTTCCCGAGAGGAAACTCTCGCTCGCCCAGAAAAACTTCACCACGGCATGCCCTCACCTTCGCCGCGGCGAAACATTCCCGAAAGGATACTCTTCCCTGGAACCCCCGGTGCGCCGCGGCGAACATACCCTGAGAGGGGTACGTTCACCTATTCCTCCAACATACCTCAAATCCAACCCAAACACCAAGATCAAGATTAAATTGCTAATCTATCCTCAAAATCAACCAAAAGAGGCTATTAAAACCCGATAAAACTCAGGATGTTACACCCGACATCCGACGAAACTTGGTTTTTGTATTGTGTCTTTTAGAATTTAGGTTTGATGTAAACTTTCATGGTAAAGTTGCAGACATTTTTAGCAACTCAGTTCTTTATGGTTCAGCTTTCTTGTTTAAGAAGTTCTTTGTTTTGGATATTGTTGGTGATTTCAATAGTAATGAATGCTTTGCTGTTTCTTCGAATAATGTTGACATAAACACCTGCATGCTAGACTAGGACACATTAATCAAATAGAATGATTAAACTAGCAAAAGAAGGATTGTTAGGTGTCATTCCCAATATGAAAATGTCACTATGTGAGAATTGTCTAGCTGGTAAAGCAACAAGAAAGCCTTTCGGTAAGAGAAAAAGAGTTGAAAATCCATTGCAATTAATCCATTCTAATATCTGCGGTCCAATGAGTGTGAAGGCGAGACATGGAGCTTGGTATTTTATTACCTTTATTGACGATTTTTCATGATATGGTCATGTCTATTTGATCTTGCATAAGTCTGAAGCTCTTGAGAGCTTTAGACGATACATAAACAAGGTAGAGAATCAAATGGACAGTAAAATTAAAGCATTACGCACTGATCGAGGTTGTGAATATTTATCTGATCAATTCAAATAGCTTTGTGAAGAAAAAGGGATAATCAGACAACTGACTATCCCTGGCACTCTACAACAAAATAGAGTTGCTGAAAGAAGAAACAGAACTCTTCTAGACATCGTTAGGTCAATGATGGCTCAAGCAAACCTGCCAATTTCGTATTGGGGTGATGCTTTGTTAATGGCGACCTTCATACTCAACCGTGTACCCTCAAAATCAGTCGCTTCCACACCCTATGAGTTATAGACAAAACGCAAACCAGATCTAAGCATCTTGAGACCCTGGGGGTCAGCGGCGTATATCCATGACGCTTCTCATAAGCATGGGAAGTTGGGTCCTAGAGGAAAGAAATGTATCTTCATAAGGTACTCTGAACAATCAAAGGGATATGTTTTCATAGGTGAAAACGAAGATGGAACGATGACTGAAATAGAATCAAGGGATGTAACATTCATTGAGACTGAATTTCCTAATAGAGGAGATGTTAACCGCACTATTTCCCTTTATGAGACACAAGAACAAGAGAGTGCAGAACAAATTGACAAACCAGAATCGTCTAGGTGTGTCAATCTGAGTGGGAGCAAAGAAAGGTCAATACTGAGACCTGAACAAAGAAAGAAAGAAAAGCAAATAGCTCCCGTCACAAGGAGTAACAGGAAAAGTGTTCCCAAAAGCGCTTTCAAATAGAGGGCGAATCTCTCTTAGTTACTCCAGAAGGGGATGATGAGCCCTGTTCTATACAAGAAGCCTTGTCAGGTCCTGCAAAAGATGAATGGATGAAAGCTATGGAAGAAGAAATAGACTCAATGAAAAAGAACCAAGTTTGGGTGTTAGTTGATCTTCTAAAAGGACGTAAAGCCATTGGGAACAAGTGAGTTCTCAAGATTAAAAGAAAAGTGGATGGATCAATTGACAAATACAAGACTCGATTAGTGGTAAAGGGGTACACACAACAGGAAGGAATAGATTATGAAGATACGTTCTCACCTGTTGTGCGTTTCAATTCTATTAGACTTATTCTGGCAATAGTAAATAGTTTAGACCTAAAATTACATCAGATGGATGTAAAAACCGCATTCCTAAATGGTGATCTGGATGAAGAAATTTATATGGAACAACCATTAGGTTTTATTGAAAAAGGAAAAGAGAACAAAGTTTGTAAACTCAAAAGGTCCATTTATGGATTGAAACAATCATCCAGACATTGGTATTTGAGGTTTCACAAAGCAATAACCTCATATGACTTTCAAATGATAGAGGAAGACCACTGCGTCTATATTAAGCGGTTTGAGGGTAATTTTGTCATATTATCCTTATATGTAGACGATATACTATTAGCTGGAAATAGTCTAGATTTGGTGGTGGCTATTAAAGAATGGCTTTCGTCGAATTTTGAAATGAAAGATATGGGTGAAGCAGAGTATATACTTGGAGTTAAGATCCAAAGAAATCGCTCAAAACGAATCTTCTCTCTTTCACAAGAGAATTATATCAACAAGATTCTTGAGCGATTTAACATGAAAGACTGCAATCCCATGAGTACCCCTGTTGCTATTGGAGTGGCTTTGAGTTCTGACATGTGTCCCAAAACCGAGTCTGACAAAAAGAAGATGGAAAGAGTTCCATATGTTAGTGCTGTTAGTAGTCTGATGTACGCAATGATGTGTACAAGACCAGACCTATGTTATGTAGTGGGACTGGTAAGCAGATTCCAGTCTAACCCCGGTGAAAAACATTGGAAAGTAGTGAAGAGGATTTTGAGATACTTAAAAGGCACTTCTAATTATGCATTGTGCTACGAAGGAAGCGACCTGTGCTTTGTTGGGTACTCCGATGCTGATGTAGGCAGAGATGAAGAAGAACGAAGGTCAACTTCAGGTTATACCTTCTTGCTCAACAATGGCGCCATATGTTGGAGTAGCAAGAAGCAAACATGCATTGCCTTACATTCAATGGAAGCTGAGTTTGTGGCATGCACCGCAGCAGTGCAAGAAGCTTTATGGTTGAAGAGATTTATAGAACACCTTGGATTTGAAAACAAGAGTACCAATTAGGTGATGGTATACTGTGACAATACTGCAGCCATAGCCTATACTAAAGATCCTAAGTATCACAGCAAAACCAAGCACAGTGACATCAAGTATAATTTTGTTAGAGATTATATAGCACAAAAGGTTGTTACTGTACAGTACATTTCAACCAAATGTATGGTAGCAAATCCTCTGACAAAGCCAATAGGCGAAAAAGTTTTTAAAGAACATGTGCAAACCCTTGGCATACGTAAAGTGTAATTTGTAAACCTCATAATGAAATTATACTTTTGTGTTATCACTTTATGTGTCTGTCTGAAAGTATACAATGTCTAGTATGTCATACAGGTTAAAAAGGTTGGCTCTTTCACACGGGCTACCGCCTTTGACACTCAGGTGGAGTGAACAAAGATGAGACATTTGTGTTCACCAGTAAAGCAGCAATGAATGCTGATATGGTAGGGAAGAAACACAAACTTTATGTCGCCTTGACTAAAGTGTAGCAAGTCAAGATGAGATCCACGTTGATAAAGTTGGATCGAAGTTTGGAATCCCACTTCCATAATACTTGTAGCCAAATAATAAACTCTTCAACGTCGACGTCATAACAATGAGCAGAGTTGAAGAATTTGGGTTTAAATACTGAATGTGTCTAAACTTAAGTCTATACAGTGTTAATGATAAGTCCAAAATGACATACGCTCTTATAGTAAAAGAGTAACACCGTAGCATGTGTTTCATACCACATGTGCTGGAAGAACCGCAAAAGGGAAGCAAGTGAAAGATCCCTGCTTCATTGCTGTGTGAGTCCTATGGAGGAATTATCCTCCTGTTGGTGTTCTTTGACTTTGACAATATCACGAAGATATGTTTTAGTGACTGCTACTTTGACATATGTCATATGGTCATGATTGCTGCAATCTAAGGTAGTATGCTAAGAAAGCGACTAATTCATCTCAAAATGATATTTGGGCGAAAGGAAGATTGACTGTGATATAACACCTATGCTAGTGTCTGTGACATGTCCCTTATGACATTTCGTGGTCATAAGTGTGGACACTAAACATACGAGAAAGGTAATCTGAGTCAACTATTGACTCGAGAGGGATTAGATTTACCATAAAAAAGTGTATACAAGTAAATCTGGGACATCTGAGGCATAACATTAAAATTCAAGCTACACAAAGGAGAAGGTGACTTGTGCTGATCCTATAAAAAGGACTTCTAGTACAGGGACCCAAGTGAAGACGTCATGCCCACGCGGTCACGGCAAAGCATTATGTATGGAATTGAGGGGAGACAAAGAGACTAGACCCGGGACATCTAATCCACCAAGTGTGAGTGGGAGATGTAGGAAAATGGGCCAGTCCACCCTTGGTGGATTGAATCAAACCCATTAAGTTTGGGATTCTGGTGCAAATAACAGAATATCTGGGTTGACAATTGCAATTTTCCCCATTTTGTTTAAAATTGCAAATTGAGATAAGACAAAACGGTTATTTGCCGAAACAGTTTTGTGGAGTGGGGTGGTTCTCATCACAAGCATAAGCAAAAACCGAAGTGTGATCTCTCCGGCTTCCACTTCTCTTTTTCGTTCCCTGTGTTCTTCCTCTCCCACCGATACATTTGCTGTGTAACACCAATCCGAGTTTGCCGTTGTGATCGGATCCTGTGTGGCTATTTGAAGAGATTTGAGATACTCAAAGTATGCCTGAAATCCTTCAACAATAAAGTTGGGCTTCCTTCTCGGGACATTAGATTCAATTTCCAACCTGTGGAGAGCACAAGTGAGGGGTATCTATGGCTAAGATAAAGTGAGTCCAAACAAAAGAGGAGTTTTGAATTCTGTGAGTGGCTTGGGCCCATCTCTTCAACATCCTCTCTTATTTTATTTGTACGAAATGAGACCTTGAGGACTAAACGACATCTTAGACCTGTGAGAACTTGGAGTTGGGGAAAAAACGTAAAAGAAAATTTTAACGTTGAGCCGTTGAAAGCGTCCTACTCAATTTGTCTCTCTCCATGCCTATTCTCCAATGGCATAATTTTGCAACCTTGCATATTGCGTGATATTACGCGCACAGGGAATCCATTTGCAAAAATGTCACATAATTGGACCATTCAAACCAAAGCCACGGATGAAAAACAAAGGTGGTCCCAAGATCCCAAACCCCCAACTCACGAAATCATTTCTTCTTTCTTCCGCACCTTTTCTTTTAACACGGGCCCACGTATCAGCATGCCATCTTGTGTGGGACCCTCGCTAAATGACCCCCCCCCTCCATGAAATTCATTTTCCATAGGGTAGAAGTGGAAGGTGCAACCGATATGACCCCACAATATTAAAACATATATGTGTGTGTATCGGGGGAAAAAATAAAAATCTCTTCATGTTGAGTCGGGGAAAAAAACAAAAAGAAGATATCATTCCTCGTAAATAAAATGCTTGTTTTAAGTGACCTCAAATTAGAGTGATAGTTTGAATATTGCAGATCAAAACAATTGCATTGTGAGAGCTATTCCTCCTATTAATTTGGTAATGTTTGAATATGGTTTAATAATGTAAGTGTAAGCTATCAGATAATCATTTGTAAAAATAAATAAATTTAAAAACCAAAAAAGAGAAACAGTTGGTAACCATACAAGGACGAAAAAACACAAAAGGAAAAAGCTGAAATTTGAATTCTGCCTCATTTGGGGGCCTATGTCCTTTTATGCCTCATTGCATATGCATATATTACTGGTTTGCTTTTTCACATTCAACAACATATTATCATAACCATTGCAATTATTTAGTCCCCCACACATATAACCAAGGAAATAAATTCAAACCACTAAAGTGATCCCATTTTTAGAATCCCAATACCAAACATCCACTTTATCCTTCCTTCTGTTGACTGACTCTATCCCCTACATTTCTTCAATTCCCATCTATATATCCATCTCATTATGTATCTTTTGGCTGTATGTGTATGATTTAGTCAAGTGAGGTCTGGGAATGAACCATTTAAATCAGACCTAAATGATTCAGAATCAGATACATGAAATGATTTATATTTCATTAACTTTTCATTTTGAAAGGTATTAACCATCTAAATTTAATCTAAATTATTCATAATACTATTTATATTCCCAACAAATGTCCAAAACATGTAGAGAATCTAGGTTTTTTTTTTTGGCTTTTTTAAATTTCACTTTGCTTTACAATATATTTCTTTCAACAACTCGTACATAAATAGACCCCGTTTCCCATCATTTGAGCACACAAAAATGAGTAGTGAGCTTCACTCCCTACCTTACTCTACTCCTAGCTGCAGCTTCATCAATGGATCTTCCCTTTGGGATTATCACAGTCTTGGAGTTCTCAACGCAGACAAAATGTCTTTAGGTACCACCCCTTTTGTTTCTCTCTTTCTCTCTTTATCCTTCTTTTTCATGTTCTTATCTATATGAATGAAAGAAAGAATGCTCACAATGATTGCTGATGTGTTGAATCATATGCAGTTATGGATGAAATGGCACCATACTTCTCACCTCCAGAGCTCTCAGATTTCTCATCTGGGTACTTGGAAGATGCTTTGCTTGAGTTTACTGAACATTCCAAACGTCGTCGCTTGCTTCCATGTGTGGATCATGAACCAGCAAGCAAGAGTCCCTTAATTGATATTGGACTTGAAAAGGTAGCTATTTAAGATGATATTCTCGTTAATCAGTTCGAAATTCTTCTCTGGATCCTTCCTGAAAACTGAGATGGATAATATATGCTTTCAGAGCTTGTGGAATTTCAACCCTTTATCAGTACTCCAGCCAGCAGAGAACTTGTATTGCATGAACCAGATAGAAAGCATAAGAGAATTTTCAGGTATCTTCAATTTTCCCAAGTTTAAATGCAAGACATTAATTCTTTAGTCTCGTTGCATTCATTGGATGATAATAGTGTTAAAGTCAAAGCACTCTCATTATCGAATTCAAACAATAAAAGATAGGGCACATGCATTTACTGTAGTAAGTAAGTAATCATGTCGGCAGTAGGTTACAGAGAGAAAAACAAAGAAATACACAGCCATGCATCACTCACTCTTTATTTGGCCGTGAAGAAATTAAAACTTAAGTACGATTTTTCTAATATTTAATATGCATATATATATATTGTGCTATTAATTGTAGATGAGTATAGAAGATCATGCATGATGAGCAGAATGAACGAGGAAGCAAGCATCCTAGCACTAACTGCAGGGACACCAGAAGAGACAGTATCTGCATCTGAATCTCCACATTCGTCCTCATCTTCCTACAACAAAAATCCAAATATATCTAAAACCACAGATGACACAATAGCTGGTATACTACTATACTTCATTTTCTTCTTCTTCTTAATGGTTAAAAGCCGAAGATAGTAAGTATGATGGAGCTAGTTAATGCAATATGTATCAACACATTTCCGTTCATTTTACTTGTATGTGATGCGTTGTAATATGATTTGATTCGATGTGGGACTTGTTTCTGCAGAAAGTGACAAGAGAAAGAAGAGGGTGATAACAAAAGTGGCATATCCATTTGCGTTGGTGAAGCCAGGAGGAAGAGAAGGTGATGTGACATTGAATGATATAAACGAGAGGATCTTGATGCGTCCCACAAGACCAGTGAGGCATCCAGTGGGGGACTTTGCATGTCGGCCATGCGTGTCGGCGGAGGGTCCAGGACTTTCAGGCAAAGAGGTGGTGGCCCTCACCAGGATTCACACCCAGGGAAGAGGTACCATCACCATTATCAGAACCAAAGGTTGAACCAACGGTGGTCACTATTCTTCTGACTCGCTCCCTCGCTGGCTGCCTTACTAGCTAGCTTTATTTAGAGCAGCTTTTGGGCCTTACTTGCTTTGTTTTCATAACAGCAAGAAGACACGTTTTCTGATGCCTTCCACAGGTCTAAAGTGAGCTATACTATTTATAACTTGTAAGTAGTGTGGCTTGCTCATCATGAACTTAAGAGTATGAGGTGATCGAAGAAGGTTTCTTCTATGCAAGAAATTTAAGTGAGAAAGGGATGAACATCCATTTGTATAGTTGGAAAATTAAGGCCATATATATATGGAGAGATGCATGTATGATAAAGTAATGTATAAAATAGCTGGAACTTGTTTTTTTTGTGAAATAATCATTTGATGTTATTGTTTTTCTCAATACTTCTCATGCAATATAGTATTTTTCATGATCATCATGGATATTTTTTATGATTTCAGTTTATTTAACCTCTTTCAGAATTTTAAATTGATTTATAACTTATTATCATGAAAAAAATATAAAGGATAATATTTAAATATATATAATTTTAAAACGGTTACTTTTGATCCTCGTATTAGTTTTATAAGAAACATATTTTGAATGATATTAATTAATCTTTTTTATGCTCAATTATTTTTCATATTTTTCTAAATGTTTTGGGTTGAGCCAAAGCTTGAACCTAACGCTAGGGTACCGAGATGACTCGAATTTATATATATATAATTAAAAATATATAATTTAATCTCATGGTTACATTATTATTATCAAATCAATTAACTTGGAGCCAATATCTTTACTAATTCAATATGGTTAACTTGAAATTAAAGCTGTATATATTTGGGAGAAACTGATGAGGTCCAACATGAAAACTGTTTGAGCTGAAGTGATAGGAGGGTTGTTGTCTGGCCAGTACAAGAAAAGAAAGAGGAAAAGAGGAAATATGCAGAAAAGAAATATGAGAGGAAGGAAAGAAAAAGGAAAAGGAAAGAGAAGTGAGATTGGCATTGTTTTGACACTTGACAAAGACACCCCATGAGATGCCAATATCTCTGCAATGCCACTTTTTCCCTTTGATAAAGTCTCTCATTCTCAACTCTCAACAGTTGCACTAACTGTTGAAACCTAAATTTCTGCCAACAAACTTCACCCAAATTCCAATGTGTTTTTCTTCATGTACTCGCAAACATCACTGTTTCTTGTTTACTTAACTTTTTTGGCTCTCCATATAGGTTTGAAGTTACGTACAAGTGTTTAAAGATCACAAATCAACCTGCAGAAGAACATATAGTGAGTAAATCATGGCTAGTACTCTCTGAATTCTACAGCTTCGTATGAGTGTGAGTGTGTGTGTTTTGATGTCAGGGACTTGAACATCTCTCGATCATCAAAATTATATTCAGAAGATTCGTTTTGAATAGTAATGATGATAGCTTTAACAAAAGGCGGTTGTTAAGAAACAAACATTCTTCGGTTCTTCGTCTCTTTTGATGAACTAAGAAAAAAAGAAAAGAAAAAGAAAAGGACAGTAAAGAATCTAAAGACGATGCACTTAAAGTTAATCACCAGCTCAAAAGGCTTCACTTGACTTTTGCTTACATACAGTAACCCTGTAATTACCCCACAACACTTTTAACTTCACCGAAAAATTTGTTTTACCTTATTGTCACCTCATTTAATGCTTTTTTAAGGGTAGAAAAAGCTTTGACAGGAATCCAATTTGTAAAAGTAGTAGCTAATGAGCTATAGATTAAAATAAAACAATAAATTTACGCAGCACTCTCTATGCTGTGCATGACACACCTTTCTAGATAGCTGATAATGGTTTTTATTTTACAAGCAAATTATTCCTTGGACAAAAAAGTAAGTTACACGCACATATATTAAATTTAGTTTTTATATTTAGAATAATACAACTTTTGTCCACTTTTTTTTTTTAAATTACCAAAAATCTCTTTTCAAAGTATATACGATTTTATTAAAAATATTAGGGAGGCCTATGTAATATTTGAAAAAAAAAATAAAGTAAATCACTAGAGGCTTACGTAGAGCCGGGAAAACGGGCCGAGCCCGTCGGGCCGAGCCCGTTTAAGTCGCGGGCCGGGCTTGTATTTTGGAGTCTTGAAAGGGAAGTCGGGCTTAAAAGGGCCAGCCCTGTAGGGCCGAAAAATAAACGGGTCAGCCCTGTAGGGCCGCGGGCCGGCCCGTTTAAGCCCGCCAATAATTTTTTTTTAATTTTTATATTTTTTTCTTAACTTAAAAAGGAAAACCCTAACATTTTACACATAATATACTCTTAGTTTTACTTACCCCCACTGCTTACACAAATGGCATTCACAAAAAAAGAAATCACCATAATTCTAAGTATATTAACAAAAATGTGTTATTATTTATAAGTTGTCAAAACCTATTAAAATACTGTATGTGTTATTTTACAATCTTTATTTATCATTCTTTCATATTTTTTATACTTGAAATAGAATTGGTTAAAGAATCTTTTGAATTAAAATAAAAATCTATATCATTTTTATAGTTAGAAACAAATTTAGAACTATGGATGATGAACTCTTTTCTTTTTTGTCAGTAGGACAAACAATTATTTTTTATATATACTATGTTTGTTAGTTAAACTTTTTTGTTAATTATTTATAATTAAACAAGATCATCCATATTGTAATTATTTACTGAACTTAGTGTTTATTTAGTTGTTTATGTCTGTCCTCTATTTAGTTTGTTCATTCAATAGACTTTATTACACTGTGATAGATGTTTTAACATAATGATATTTATGTTTGTGACTTATTTTTATTTTTATTTATATCTTTTATTAGTAATTTTGTTGTTTCATTTTATTATTTCGATAAAATAAGTAAAGAAAAATAATAAAAATACATTTTAGTTAAACGGGTCAAAAGCCCGCGGGCCAGCCCGAGCCCGTTATCTCACGGGCCGGGCTTGGGAAAATGCTTCATTTTTTGAACTCGGGCTTAAACGGGCCGGCCCGTTTAAGCCCGAGCCCGTGACGGGCCGGCCCTGGAGGGCCGGGCCGGCCCGTTTTCCCAGTGCTAGGCTTACGTAAGCTGTTATTCTTTATTAAGAGAAGATTTTGAACACTGCTTACAATGTTAACAAAAATTATGAGAAATGCATATAATCCACTGATTCCAATCCATGATAATGCATTCCCACTTAAGGGGTGTTTGGATAAAAACCAAACTATGGTTTTAAAAATGCTTTTATGGTTTATAAAGTAAATATGTAGAGAAGTTTGCCTCGTTTTGAGGAAAAGTGCTTCTGAGAAGCACTTTTCAATGTTGCCAAACACCCCTTTAGTAGCCATGACTTGTTAAGCCAAAGTCTTGATTCTGAGCATATTTTATTGACCACTAAAGAACAAGAATATGAGACAAATTAAACAGGCGAGACAGAGAATGGTGCATCTGTGGCAATACATGGTGAATCTCATGAACTAATCCCACAATCATTAGTCTAATATTCCATACAAATTAATGGAGTTGTTGTTGCTTTAAGGGCTTAGAATTATATATTCTTCCTCATGCACCAAATCATATCATGAAGTCAAACCCTAGAGATTTCAAAGCACGCACATTTGAAGACAGTATCTAACATGGGCCCCATTATTCACCCACAAAGTCACTAATGAACCAGTATCACTTCTTCCACCTTGATCCTTTATATATTTACAAAACTTTTATCTTTTTATCTTTTTTTTTTAAAATTGTGGTGGCAAGCTTGACCTAATTCAGTAGCCAGTACTTGTGGGGAACACTGTGACAGCTGCAGGGGCAAAAGTGAGAGTGTCAGCAATATTTTGATGAGCTTTATTTTTTTTAATCATTTTTGTGTTTGTGTGTGTGTGTGTGCATGCATGTGTTTGTGAGATGGTGGGGAGTGAGTCACACCATGGAGATATAATTGACTACTATGATTTTGTCTCTTAACTACTTTTGTCTTTATTCTGCTTCTTCAACTGGGATTCATTACTTTTGTTTTCTGGTTATGTTTATTCTTCTGTCATTGTTGGTAATACATATATACAGTTTGATTCAAATTCAGTGAACAATTTCAGTGGTTCGATGTTATCTGTTATATTCTAATTCTGCAACTAAGCCAAGCTAAGGATCTGGTTTGTATCTATATGCCTTATTATCTCATGCATGTCCCAGGCTGATCACTTACATAAGGCCCACACCACATGCTGCACTCCCTGCATTAATTACAGCATTATGGCAATAAAATAAGAATAATTATTTGCAGATATCTGCTTAATGAATGGTTTAATCGTTTGTGTATGGAGCACTACTCATACTTCATGTACAATAATCATAATGGATCTACCACTAGCTTCATCATCTTGCAATTTACAAATTATTGTTCAGTGGGTGGCCATACTTGGTTAATGAATAGCACAGGGCAGTTTTTCTCGGAAAGATCTTTATTTTAGGAAAATGAACAACTCCTACATATAGAAAAGAATGCAGGCCTATTAACTAGACGAGGTTTGCTTGTGCCATAGACTGTGTTTGCACTGAAAAGAATGATAAGAAGATGATGAAAAGTCTTAATTTTGATGTTTATTGATGCAAAGCAAAGGTCCAAGTTCCTACCTCAATTTTCCACTTCTAATATTAAATATGGCTTTGTTTGGATTTATGTCATGAGTGTCAGCGTGAATTGAAAATTGTGAAACGTGGGTTGATGGTAAATGTTAAGGTAAGCATATGTTTGGTGAACTCTTTTCTCCAGTTGACTTTTGGGAAAAAAGCCACAAGTAAAAAAGAGTCACGGTGGGTTGGTGCTAAAGGCAACATTTGATATTGTTTTATAATTTTTATCAACTCTGATTTACCTCTCCTTTCTCCTCTTTCTCACACGTCTCCAATCTTTTTCGTTTTTTTTTTTTTGAGTTTCTTTCAACAAATTCATGAAACTCGAGTTGTTTGGAAGTTTTACTCCCAAGAAGAAGAGTGGAATTCTCAAGCAACTCAAGTTGTTTTGAGTTTCATTCCCAAGCAACCCATGACAAAATTTCTCTGGATATACATTTTAAAAAAGTAAAGTTTAAGCAAAGACTGGAGATTTTGGTACTAAGAACATAATGTTGGGCTCCAAAGTCAAGGAATGAGAATACAAAACAAAGATATCATACACTATCTCTGGCCCTTAGTATAGAGCTAGTTGAGGATTGAATTTGGTTTTAAATATAAGATCTCAATTCGTTTTATTTCTCATATTTCTTCAAAATATTCCTATTAATTGCAAGGGATTCTTACCAGGAGATAATTCTAATGATCCAATGCACATGATTGAAAATGATTAGTTTAGGAAAATTAATACATATTTATGACAAATAACCAACTTAACTAATTTTCTTAATATTCTCATATTAATTATCTAGCTCTTATATTAAAGACAATAATTATGGTAATTGATTGGAGCAGTTCATGACAATGATGTTCAGTTCTTAATTTCCACTCATTCCCCATCACGCTGCTAAGGATTAAGATAGAGAAACAGGGTGCCAATGGCCCTCCTACACCAATTTCTCTGAAGAGTGATATAAAATTTGTAATTAGGCCCAATCTAAGCTATTTTGTGGTCCACTCTTTCTGCTGATGGGTCCATCCAATGAATCAAAATTAATTGCCTTGTTTATGTCTTTTTTGTTTTTTAGTGGAATAGCCTTGTTTATGTTCATGGCCCAATATGTCCCTGTCTAGAATCATATTATCATCACCTCAATTTTTTGGGTTACATCATTACCTCCTTTTTACCGCTTCAATTGTGCAGTAAGTGTCTTTTGGCCCAAAAGAATCATTCCACTGACGAACCTAGCAAATGAACCCTGTGATGAGATCCTGTTCCATTGATGACTCCGGTGAAATTGATACTTCTCTGCCAACAAATGAAAACCATGAGCATCAATATGCTGCGCTGATTCATATTTATTCTCCACAACATTGTCTTAGCCCCCCCCCCCCATGCTTCAAGCACTGTCTGATTTACTTATTTGTTTGACTTTTTTCAGTTCATGAGAGGAAAGAATTTGCACTTGCCCTCGGAGATGACCATTACATGCTTGAGCGCATACTTTTATACTCCCCCGGTCCTTAATATAGGACCCAATTCTTGAGTTAGTTTTGGTCATAAATATAAAACCCATTTTTTATATTTATCAATTTTCTCTAAATTACCCCTATGGATACTCCCTCAACCATAATCAAGTAGAAAAGGGAGAGGAGGTATTAAGAAAGATGATTATGGTGTTTTAGGAAAAATGTGTCATTTTTCTTATAATTAACTAACTTACCTAACTTCCTTAATCTAATCAAATTAGTTAAATGAGTCTTATATTAAGGACCGGAGGAGTATTTTTTTTCCTTCGAAAAGTTTTGAGTAAAACCAAAAGAGATTTGATTGTTTAAACATAAAATTTCGAGTTTGAATTTGAGTTGGTGTAAATGTAAAAGATTTCCTTAGAAAAGCATCCTGGTTGAGTATAATAATATTTAGATCTGACCCAATCATTAAAAAAAATTCATTTGAGATGGACGTCACATCATCACATGGGCATCTTTTTGGTAGACGAAATCGGCAGTCCAGCGTTGGCAAAATAAAAAACACAAAGAAAGAAATATTCTGCATCCTCTTTTATTTAATATAAAAAATATTAAAAATCCATATGAGGCTTGGACTTCGGACCGATAATTGAAGGGAAAATCGCAAAAAAATCCTAAACATTGAAAAATTACACACAACCTGTGAACTATGATCAAAACTCATATTATTATTATTATCAAAACCCATAATACTGTGATGGGTCTTATTTATAATATTTTTATTTTGACGGTCTTTTTCTACTATTTTCTCATAATTGACTGCCTCAAGCGGGGAACATCCTTGGCCTTATCCACTGGTCTTAACCGCTGGTCTTACGTGAATTATTAATCCAACAATTCCGGCAATATTTTGAATTTTTTAATCATTCGATCCAATGGAGTTTTTGAGTTTTGATATTATTCGGGATCAGAACAAGATGATGTTATCCTTTTGAAATATGCATGAGGGTGCGAGACTATATAGATTTGGATTTGCACACCAAGCAAGGCAAGAATCTATAGAGCCACAATGAGAGCAAAGCCAGAAATGCCCAAACCTTACCTCTTTTTCCTTCAAATCATCTCGTTTTACTTTATCCTCCTATCACATGTTGCCACTTCACTAGCTCTGAACCCGATCCCAATCACAGTTTCAGTCACGGCCTTCGGAGCCGTAGGCAATGGTCGCCGGTACGACACGCGAGCAATCCAATCGGCGATCGACTCCTGTCCCGTCGGCTGTCCCTGCAAGGTCAACTTCCCGGCGCCGGGGAAGTACCTGACGGCGACGGTGTATCTGAAATCGGGAGTGGTGCTGAACGTGGAGGCCGGAGCGAGGATCCTGGCAGGAACGAGGCAGAGGGACTATCCTCGGGACCCGTCGCGATGGTACGCCGTGGTGGCGGAGAACGCGACGGAGGTGGGGATCGGCGGCGGGGGAGTGGTAGACGGACAGGCGATGAAGTACGTGGTGAGGAAGAATGTGAGGAAGAACGTAATGGTGAGTTGGAATGACACGGGGGCTTGCTTAGGGGATGAGTGTAGGCCCAGGCTTATTGGGTTTTTGGGCTGCACCAATGTTCGAGTCTCCAATATTACTCTCTATGAGCCTGCTTACTGGTGGTCAGTTTCTTATTATATATTCCTTTTATGCTATTTTTTTTTGGAAAATTAATCATTTATTCTTACAATTTAATTCCTTGCAACCCAGTTTATCAAGTTTTTAGTTTTTACCCTTAATCTATTAATTTCTACATTCTATGGTTCAGTTACTTATTGATTCTTGAAGAACTAGATGATGAGTTTTTTGAAGCTACATGGACTCACGGATTAAATGGCTGAAAAGGGATTGTTGGACAAGTTATCTAAGTCAAAATTGGAGGGATTAAATGATTTTTTTTTAAAAAAAATTATGCAGATAATTTTTTGTCGTTTCTGGGGACTTTGGGATGTGGATAGATGACTCTCAGAGATTTTAATTCTGATATAAATAAACTCCTATGATGTTTTATTTTATCAATGAAATAATAGGTTGATTATTAGTATGGAGAGTCTTTGCATAAATTTTAAACTTTAAAGATGTTTAAATCAAATTTCCAGTGTTAAGAAGTTATTTGAAGCTAAAAGATAAGATGATCTCAGCTTGGTGTTGGTGGGGACATTTATATATGGAAAATTAAACGAATTGCGTAAAACCATTTCGTTGGGTTTGAGTTCCTTGCACGCAAATTTGAAGTCAGTCTTTCAATAACTTGGCTTGAAAATAAAAAATTGGCAAAATTCAAAAGAGAGTGTATATAGTCCTTATCTTGGAGGAAGGTCTTAATACGTGTCGAAAATAGAGAAAGGTTTACGTAGTCTTTTTATAAGAAATAATTGTTTATATTGATGTTGCTTCAGGTCCAAGTAACTCAATTATTTGTGTCAACATATTGTTTGATCCAGAACTTGGGATAAGTATAACTGGGAAAAGAAAAAAAGAAAAGAAAAGAGTAAATCGCATAGACTTTTTAAACATTTCATCAACATTTGTGATATGCAGTTTACACTTGGTACGAAGCAACAAGATAACAGTTGAGGATGTTTCAATTTATGGAGACTTCAATATACCAAACAATGATGGGATTGACATTGAGGACTCAAACAACACAGTAATCAACAGATGCCACATTGACACTGGGGACGATGCAATCTGCCCAAAATCATCCACTGGTGCTGTCTTCAACCTCACTGCCACTAACTGTTGGATTCGAACAAAGTCTTGTGCCATCAAGCTTGGCAGTGCCAGTGTGTTCGATTTCAAACACTTTGTCTTCGATAATATCACCATTGTGGATTCTCATAGAGGCTTGGGATTTCAGATCCGTGATGGAGGTATGTTCCCTGTTTCAGTTTAGGTCTTCGCGTTTTATCAGTAATGGCTGGGAAAACACATGAAATGAGTTTTATTGGTTAGAGAAGGAAAAAAGAGGAAATCAGACTTACGAGAGCTATAACATGTTTGGAAATGAGTTAAGATGATTAGTTTCTTTTTACTTCAGGCAAAAGTTGATAAATTAGATCATATGAAATGCTACTTTGTTCAAGACTTGCCAATGGATCGTGTGACATGGCACTAGATGTTTTGAAATTTAAACGTTGTTTTGCAGGAAATGTAAGCGACATTGTATTCTCAAACATAAAAATCAGCACAAGATACTACGACCCATTATGGTGGGGAAGAGCTGAACCAATATACGTCACGACGTGCCCAAGAAACTCAACCTCAAAGGAGGGTTCAATTTCAAACATACTTTTCGCTAACATCACAGCAAATTCAGAAAATGGTGTCTTCCTCTCTGGTTCAAAAAGAGGGCTTTTAAGAAACCTGAGATTCGTCAACGTGAATCTCACTTACAGAAGGATTACCAATTATCCTGGTGATTTATATGACTATAGGCCTGGATGCCATGAATTGGTCAAACACAAAACTGCTGGAATAATGATGGAGCACATTGAAGGTCTTGAGATTAAAAATGCAAAAATGAGATGGTCAAAAGCTCATTTGAAGGAGTGGAATAATCCTCTGGAATTCAGGCCTTCTACTGTGAATAACATCTCTTTTCTTGGTTTTGATTCTAGTCTAGCATACAAGTAGCGCATGAAGTTTTTTGTCTTTTCAATAACAAGACGGTGAGAAATCTTCCATAGAATTGACTTTTTCTAGTATATAATTTGTTTGTGAGAGATCAGTGTTTTTAAAAATAAGTTATTAGTTGAATAAAATTAATGATCCATTGATCATAATCAAATTGATGATTCCCCAAAACATTGCCTTCTTGGTTAATCAATCCTTACTATGGTATCTTCTTCACCAGCAGATTCAGCAACTGTGTAATCCGTATAACTTCCCCTTTGTTCTCTGCTTTGGACAGAGGCATTTGCAACATTCCCTGTGCACTGGCTCACTTCAAGGTCCATCTTCATATGAGGGGTTCCTGAAGGATTGCCGGACAAACTTCTCCGCTGACAGATGTCCACCTGAAAAATCAGATGGGAAGTTAAAGAAAATAAGCTTGAGACAGATCAAGAATTTTTGCAAGTTGTAACAATAAAAATAATTTCAATTCCTCGTTGACTTTCGTGATATTCTTAAAAAACGGTGCAGATTTTACAGTCTGAGAACTTGATGGTCAATGCGACTTCTGTGCTGACAGTTACACCTCTCAGTTCGAAGGATTCATCGACTAATCTCCATTCAACAGAAACCTTTGAACATATTAGAAACTTACCTGAGAGTCAATTACTACAGTTTATTCCGCTTAAGCTTGTGTAGGATCAGAATCAGACCAAATCAAAATACTTTTACAAGGAGAATCAGTTATACCTAGCAACTAAATTTGCTAGGAACAGATGTTATATCAAAAGCTTCAATTTTTTTACAAAGGAAAAAAATGACATAACGATGGCGGTTTTGGAGCCATTAATGTGCCTCTCTCTAATGCTTTTTGTAATACACCAAACTCCCAATGTTTTTTCCTATTTCTTTTGAGCATTAGATCCTACATATAATGAGTGAGATTTTGATATCTTATGAGCATAAAATGGTGCATCATTTTATGCCTATAAGATATCAAAATCTCACTCATTTTATATAGAATTATGAAAATTCAAAACTACCATAAGATATCAAAATGTCATTCATTTTATGCAGAATTTAATACTAAAAAAATAAGAAAAAAATATGTGGAAGATAAGACGTTTTAAAGGGCATTAGAGAGCACTAAATGGAGGCACATTAGAGGCCCCTAGCCCTACAAAGGCAAGGGAGGTTATCCATCAAAAGTTCAAACCCTTGCTAATTAAGTGCTGAATTCTTTCAGTGACTGATTGACTGAATGTGAGAACAATACCATGCACAAAAAGTTTCCCATCAATGAAGCTAATATCAACCTAATGTACCAACATACCGTGCAACCATAAATGCTAAACTGCATTGCCCTTGCAGACAAACTATTGGTCTGTTGTCCAACACCTTGGCAATATCGCTTATGTTGCCTTGGCTTGATGAAATTTCCAAGCAGACTTAACAAACCACTATTTTCCTTGCTTAATCCATGGGGATAATCAACTGCATGAGTTAACAGTGAACTTGACCTTCTAGAAAGAACAGCATCAGCCTCAAATGCTGCAACGTCAAACACGATTACCCTTGCTCTTTTTTCAACTAGATAAGATGAAGCTTGATGAGAAAAACTTCCGTTTTCTATACCTGTTATCATTGAAAGCCAAGAAAAGAAGTATAAATTAGGTTTCCTTTTGCTCGTTTGGTTTCTAACTGAAATAGTGAAACAGAATATGCAATAGAAACAGATAATATGATTTATTGAAATGGTTAAAAAAATCATCTTGCCCTAAGCCTCTCATTTTAATGCTCTTAATCTAAAAAGACCTATGATAAGCATCAATGATGCAGTATCCAGGGAAGATATGCCCTGTAATTAGGTCTTTATTTTTTTGGGAAGAAAAAAAAAGAAAACAATAACATGATTACACTGGAAAACATACCTGAGAAAGTATAAATTAATTTCACTTACCAGAAGCTTCCAGATTCTGGAAAATTAGATTCCCAGGAGAAGGCAAAAGAGCAGCTGGTGATGTTATCAGTTCTTGAAGACCTTCCATTTTAACGTATCCTTCAAGTAAAATTCCAACTGAATGGTGAGGTATTTCTATCGATTCTCCCCTAATGTATACGGTCATTACAGATCTTTCCACAACAAGGGCTCTTAAATTTTGCATTGCCATTTTTTCAAATATCTGAGGAAGCAAGATCTTGCAAAGGAAAATAGCACTCTCCTGCAATACAGAATAATCTGAGTGTCGCAGCAAATCATAAATGATCATAGTCGTCTAATCATATTACATAACATTTCTGATTTCTGCAGTACCAAGCATCCATTAAGAAACATCTTTTGATCGGTTATGACACCCATGATGAAGTATACTGTAAAAGACGCAATTTTAATAAAGGAAAAGAAACCCACTTTTGAGGTACAGCATAATTGCCACAAACCATGTATTCTGTGCTTTCAAAATCAATAAGCAGCCAAAAACATTCATCCCACAGCAGATGTAGAAATAATATTATTACCCATACCTGCCACAGGAAGTCTTCAACAGAGGGATCTGATTTGAGACAGGATAATATCTTGTCATCTTCAAGGAAAAGACAGAGCACTACTGAATCTGTTATAACATCACAGATATATGGTCTTCCAGTGAGTACTTCATACAGACCCAATGTACTGCCATGAGTAAAAGTTGGACAAAAGGAGTGCTTGTTTCTTATTCTATTGCTTTCCCACTGCCAAAACAGCAATATTCAAATACGCTTCATTTGCATTAAAAATTAGATCACAAAAATCTAGAGCTGAGTAATAAAAAATCATTGTCTCACCTTCACAACCCCACTAGAAATTAACCAAATACCGTCTGGTTTGGATCCCTCTTTGTAAAGTGTCAGACCACGCAATTTCATCATTCCCCTGCTATTGCTTGAAAGTGGTTCATGGACAGAAGATAGCAGGGAACCCAACATAGGATGTATACTATTCTTTTCAGGAAACTTCAACGATAAAGGAGTCCTAACTAATTTCTTCAAATCAGTCTGAAACAAAAGAAACCATCATGTGATTTTGCAATTTCTCACACGAGAGCGCTCAATTTGAGACCACACATGAAACAAAAGAACTGATAACTCCTGGAGATACCTGGACAGCCTCATGAAGATGCAGCTTCATTCTCTCCCGCAGTAACCCAGACTTTTCAAGGTTTTGAACATATTCAATTAAATGGTTTAACACTAAATATGCAGCTTGCCTTGTTTTCACAACACGAAGAACCTGAAAAGTGGACATATCAAATACATAATGCATATTAGGGAAGTAATCTTCTCCTTGTAGTGCTTCAAAACGATACTTAAGGTTCACAAACTTTGACTGTTATATGGAGCATGGATGAATCAATTCGACAAGCAGAATCCAAGGTTCCAGTAAAACTAATAATAAGAAACACTGACTGACGAGTTTAACTTCAAACCTGAGGGAATTTCATATGAACATCATCAAGGAACTTCCTTGCTTCTTCTCCTTCTACAACGCTTTCATTGATGATGATGGATGAAATATCACTGTCGCCTGAAGACATAGATGAAGGGGAAATAAACATTGCTCATCCCAATTACATTTATAGCATTAATTGCCAAAAGAAATATCATAACACCTTGGGTTGTTGCCAACTGTGAAAGGTAATTGAGCATTGTTGTTGTTTGTTCTTTTGTTCTAGGAGACATTATCTTGCAAGGCTTCTCATTATCTTGCATTGTTGATGAGTGTACGCAAGTTGGACATGATCAGTATCTATGATGCAACTCGAGGGGGAGTATGGAAATATCCTATTTCTATTACAGTTTATTAGCATTTATTAGGCCCATTGATTAGCCTTTACTCCTTTGTCTTTCTCCCTTGTACATATGTGATGTACCAAAAGCATTCAGTATCAACGGAAAACATTCTTTTCCTCCATAAGTTCACAGGTTTTCTTGAGAAATCTACTTCTGTTCAATTCTTGTTGCCAATAATTTCTACCGAAAGAGTCACTCTCAACAAAAGGATGGCTGGTTTTCCACTTAGTTTCATTGAAACTTGGACTTCTATAATTGATCCTTTTGTCTATTAAGAGTCTCATGCCTATGTTGATATAACTTCTAGAGAATCCATTGAAGAGATTGAATCATCTACATCCAAGGTTCAAGATGAAATTCAATTATTCCTTTTGGTATACACAATCAAACAAAGTAAGCTGAGCAGTACATGGAGGAAGCCACCAATACTTACCTTCACCTTGAAGACAAGGCGAAGCTTTTAGGGGAGGGTAATGATAGAGTCATCTCTGCTAGCCAGACCGACAAGAGGGAAAATAGAAGTTGCTTTATCTTGGTCAGAGAGTTGACATTAAGACTTCCACCAATTTGAAGAAAGAAGCTGGGAGTTAGAGCGCTCTAGGGTGTTTTAGACCTATCTTTTGTTTAAAGTGTTTTGGGGACTGTTTTGGTTATTTTTGACATCTTTTTAACCAATTGAGCATCCTGGATGGGGGTAGACTTATTTTGTAATCTGAGAGTAGTGAGGAGGGCTTTAGTCTCTTGAATGCCAGGTCAGGGGTGAAGGAAGATTGTCTTTATTCATTATTTTCTTGTACATTTTTATGGGATTAGTGTGACTTTCCTTCAGTTCGGGGGGAGGAATATTGTGATATTAATCAATTCCAGTGCTGCTTTCCCTACTGTTAATTTGGGTAATTTCATTTTCTAGTGTTGTTTTGTCTAGCGTTCTCTTGGGTACTATATCATATGAATAGCAGTACATATATAGGAAAGGATTGGCCTCGTCTCAGCCAATCAGACCCCAAAAACAAATGAAGGAATAAACCAAATATATATAGAAAGGGGAAATGAAAATTCTCGTCCTATCCAACTGAAAATAAAAGAGAACATGCAAGCGGTCATTCATACCATACAACCACATAGACACATCACTTTCTACACAAGAAAATGGAAATAGCATGAGATAATGAAATAGACCAGAACACAAAGGTAGAATGTTACCTGTGAAGTCATGCAACTGTTGTCGAGCAATTTTATGGGCATGAAGGAATGCAGCACAAATACAACATGCAGATTCCAATCTTTCCACAACAAAATATGTAACTAATTTCTGTGGTAAAACTCCAGTCTGAAGGAAATTGTAATAACTTGGGAAGCGAACTCTATCTCTTAAACCTTTCCAATCACGTAAAGGCCCAAATGAAGCCAAATCTCTAGCTTCCTCCACCGATCTCACTAAGATGTCAGCCGTTGTTTGTGAAATTCTTCTCTCATCAAGCATCTCCCAGTAAGCAGTTTGAACACCTTACACAAGACAAGCTCTAATATTAGTCAAGATATCAGACGTCAATTAGTTGAAGAGATTCAGTTTATAGGTCAGGAGAATGATAAGATTGCATCTGATCCAAGAACTTTGCGGACAACAGACCACTACTTGCTTGAGTTAGCTTAGAATGGAGGTTATCTGTTTTTGTGTATGCCCTCTCCCTTATAGTAAAGCTTACTAACATGAGTAGTGACTTTTGTAAAGGAAGTGAAACCGCAGGCAATGCAAAATACATAAATTGGCATCTTATCTCCTAGGAATTTAGATGAACAAAACTCATGAATTAACCATACAACCATCAAGATTCATCCCCCCATAAAGAAAAGGATGATTGGTAAGAAGCTTTCTAATTGAATATATATAACTCAGAACTTAAAAAATCCTGTCAAAAGGATATCTAAAAGCTTACACCAAATCCTTTCAAGAGGATATCTAAAAGCTTACACCAACAAAACCAACAAGTCTTATCCCACTAATTGAATATTCCAAAAGCTTACACCATTTTTTCTTTTGAAAAAGGGCCCAACAATGTGTACCAAGCTTGATAGACATCACTGCTATTTATGTAGCATTGAACAATCCACCAACTAAAACTGAAGCTGAAAACAGACAGATCCTGAAAGTAATCATTTGTGCAGGGAGAGGGGAGCAAAGGATTGAACAGAATATAATTAAATGAAAACCTTTAGGGCAACAGAAAATTATGCAGAGCATATTTATTGAAGTAAGACTAATATTTGCTCTAAGCTTTCCGGTAAGAATCACGTCAATTTTTAACAATTATTCTCTCAAAATGATGAATTTAGAAATCCTTAAAGATGCTAATGCTTCATTGTATTATTTAATTGATTCTTCATATATCTATAAATAAAAATGCTTTTGACTCCAAAAATGTAAGCAAAAGGTTAAAACCAAGTAGATTTTAAATGAAACAACGGCACTTAAGAAGTCTCTCCAAATTTCATTTATTTTTATAATTCAAACAGTTGAGATATGTAAATTTAATTAAGGTTACGGAAGAACATTGGGCTTGATCTGTTATCCACTGAAGAGATGGAAATGGAAGGTGGAGGCAGACTCCTATCCGTGAAAGCAGCAAATACAACAGATGCACAGCGGGAAAAACATAATTTTATGACTTTGTATTTGATGAATTTTTCAAGTGGCAATATTGAATAAAGAGTGGATAACTAATTTAATGAAGTTTCACTCAAATAGAAAATCATTTAAGAAAGAAATCAATATCTCATGCATAACTAAATGGTATAGAAAGAATAGAAGAAGTCTCTGCTGTTGTAATAGAACTCACAAAAGGGTACAATTGAGAAATTAGAAAATGAAACAAGTATCGGGATCGATAGACACCCACGGATTCCATACCATTCAAAAAGCATATTCTTAAATCTTCCAATTTCATAGGATCCAGAGTACTGTCACTTTCAGGTTCACCATGATAGTGAATACATTGACCTTCAATGCTATTTAAGCATGTTAAATATCTCTTCACTGTCGGCCAATCAGCAGGTCCCAGTTGCTCATCATCGCCAAGCTTGCCAAAAGCCTCTAATGCTTTGCGCGACAATTCAGGCTTTGAGTACTCATGGATCCGTTTCTGTCATTACATGAGAAGAATATAAGGGCCAGGACCAAAATATAACTGCTAGATAAGATTTCAGAAATTACTGCACCAACTATTTCATCTTTTAAAACAAGGAGAAAATTTACATCCAGAAGATCAGGAAAATAAAAAACTGACCTTAGCTGAAGAGAACTTGTCCATATCTAGGAGGTGTAAAATGAGCTGTGTAGTCGAAGCATTTACTATAACTGTCAAAAACACGATTCCACCGGTGAAGAAAACAAACTGTAAATATGACAAACATTGGAGCGAAGTTAACAAAAAAATTATAATGTCAACGAATTCTATTTTAAAAAGTGACAAAATTATTTAGATGAAATTCATGCATTAAACATTTCAGCAGCGTTTTACTCAATTCTCTAAACTGATTTTGATCAATATTTAAATTGTCTGCATACCAGTGTTCCTGTATCTGAATTCCATTCAATTGATTTGCCAGTGGAACGCTGAAACACAAAAAATAATTAGAAGTGAAATTACAAAAGCAAGAGATTGGCTATGATTATTGGCCTCATGTTGGTTATTATGATCACATCATATACACTGATTCTTACAAGAAGAAGTTTTGAACTATTGTGTGTTGAAAAGAGGCACAGTACATGGTATTTATAGACGCAAGGAAGGATAATATAAGAAATAACATTAAAGGATAAGGCTGAAGCCTCCTCAGTGTTCATCAACTTCTACACCATGATACCAAATCAGTTCAATACCAACATCAAAGCCTTGCATACAGACAATGGCATTGAATATTTTAACCAAACTTTGAGCCCATTCTTCCAAACGCCTAGTATTATCCACAAGAGTATGTGTACCCATACACCCCAACAAAATGGGATTGCCAAAAGGAAAATTTGACATATCCTTGAAATAGCTAGGTCACTCATGTTTACTCGTATTATACCGAAGTTCTATTAGAGGATGTTGTCCTGAGCACAACCTATCTCATTGTCAGATTATTATCTCACGAATGTAGATAGCATATAATCTGTATCAGTGTACAGAATCAAATATCATTCCACTAGGGTATTATTACGTCATTATGAGTCATTAATATTGCAGCTCATTTCTCTTGTATGTATACCTTCTCTAGTCATGACTAGAAACATATTAAGTCCCCTTGGCCAATAAAATTACCAAATTGCGACTTGCCGCCAATTTTCCCTAAATTTGTTCATAGAATTATGCTGTAATCATTTTTCATCATAACTCCACATTAAAGTTACATCATAAGACCATGTATACTTGCCTTAACTGACAATGATAGTGACAAGGAAACTGGCCCTCGCAATCCTGACCAAACGAGAAACACAGCCTCTTTCCAATCCAAACCATGTCCAAAATAACTCAGGAAGGGATAAAGTGCTCCAACTACTATGCATCTAGATGCTTGAACATAGGCATAGAGAAGAAAGAGGTTGGCCCATGATTTTCCTGCAACAAATACGTTAGCTTGTAATGCAAAAACTCAACCATCAAATCATCTTAGTTGAATGACTAAGCCAAAGAAGAAGAAAGAAGAAGGCAATGAGAAAGAAGACGCTGCTGATAAAGAAGGATATCAGACTTGTTCAGAGGCTAATCTATCTATCCCATACGAGACCCAATATAGCTTTTGTAGCAAGTGCAGCTAATCAATGCATGAGTAAGCCAAAGAAGAAGCATATGAAAGCAGCCTATAGAATTTTGAGGTATCTAAAAGGTACTCCAAGCAGAGGATTATTCTTCTGGAAACATGATTTAAAAACTGTGGTGTGCTGCACAGGAGCAAATCGGGGAGGAATATACCCCAACCGAAGATCAACCTCTGGTTACTGCTATATGGAGAAATCTAGTAACTTGGAAAAGTTAAAAACGAAGAGTTGTGATGAACAGTAGAGCTGAACCCAAGTTAAGGGCATTGGCTCAAGGAATAATGGAAGAGCTATGGCAGAAAAAAGTCTTGGGTGAGATAAAAGTCATTGTGGACTTACCACTGAAATTCTATTGTGACAAGAAGGCCGTTATAAACATGGTTTTAAATCCTATTCAACATGTGGAGATTGATAGGCATTTTATTAGAGAAAAAGTTGAAGAAGGAATCATAAGTCTGACTTATCTACCAGCTACTCTTTAGACTACAGATGTATTAACGAAGGGATTGCTGCCGTTAAGAGCTGTATAAGCAAGTTAGACATGACCAGCATCTGTGGTCCAACTAGTGTGGGAATATTATGCATTTAATGTAAATATTCCTAGCCTTTATTAGCATTCATTAGGTTTTATCCTCTTATTTACGTGTCTTTATTCCCTTTGATGTATATATGCCTTTTGTATATCATTATTCAATGAGATATATGAGAAGAACACATTTTTTCTCTCAAATTATCCATAAAATATGCACTGCTTTACCAATTGTCATTAGCGTCTGATGATTTTGTTCATGGTTTTGCTTTCCACCGTCAGATAACATAGCAACTAAAAAATGTTACAAATATCAAAATAGAGTTTAGGAAGTCAAAACTACCATCAGCAGTGACACTGGAACCATTAAGGATGCCTTCAGCAATAATAACTCCACTGCAAAATAGAAAAAGAAAAACCAAAATAACAAAGTTTTATATGTAAATTTCAAACCAACCAGAATAAAAATATTTGATCGCTCAAATCAGTGGATTAATATTATTTGACAGTCCAGTAGAGCACTAACCTCAATATGAAAATTAATGTATTGAAAATATAAGCAACCATTTCCCTGGGAAACATTAAAAAAGGATTTAAATATGATTGCAATTCTTTGAAGAAAAATTTATATATGAAAACATGAATGTATCAAAAATTCAAAATACATACAATCTATTGAAACAAATCATGTTGAAGTCGACCCCCACTTTTATCAAACAAAACAACACAAAGAAAGAAAAGAAAAAGAAAAGGAACAGAAAATTATATCATTGAGGCAATTTATACACCTCCACCCCAAAATGATATCGTTGATATTTTGATCAAAACTATTCCCAGAATTGAGTTTGACGTTCACTAGTCCAAGCTAGAAGTGACTGACTTTCAATCCCTGTGTCCTGGGGGAAAGAGTGTAATTGCTGAAAGTTTAATTATTAGGGGCTGTGCTGTAAATGTTTGAAGAGAGTTTATTGCAATTCTTTTTATTCTATAGGGCATATAAACGGGTTGAAACCTACGTATAGAAAATACAACAGAAAGTTAAATGAAAGTCTAATTTCAAAGCTCTTTCTTGTTCACACATTAATGCATAATAAGGATGGAGTCAATCACAGATCAGACACTAATCTCCAGCAAATTTGCAACTAACAATAAATTAAAGATGTTCAGAAGGATAGCAAGATATGACAGAGAAAACCAAAAATAATTATTCCGTATAAAAGCAAATATTAGTTTGACTTTGAAATATTCCTTGTATCAACAAACTTTTCCCACAAGTTAGAGCATAGATGATCATTCCAAACTTGTTCATAATCTAAGGTTCCGGTACTTCCGTAAGGCCGTCAAGTCGAAACTACATAATCAAAATACTACACCTATTTACCTTTGGTTATTTCTTCTCTATATCATTCTTGGATTCCAAGAACATCTAGTAGATACGCAGAACAACAATGCAATAAGAACAATGGTATCGGAAATTCAAATCTAAAAGCATATTTTCTTTGATTGAACACTTAAAATTAAACCCAGCGATAAAAAAATGGCTTAATTTCTATGGGAGGCATGAAATAGAATTTTCGTAATAAAAAATTCAAATAAAATTAGCTCCAACACAAAATCTACAAGCAACTGAGAAGACAAGAACCCTTTCCATAGTCCATATTATGAGGTAAAATCCAAAAAAAAAAAAAAAAAAGGCAATTCTATAATCTTGAACACCCTCGCAACAGAATTATGACTCCCTTTCTCTTTTCTTTGTTCTAGCATTCAAATCAATGTTCGTTGAAATTTTAGAAGTAGCAATAAAAATCTAGCCACTGATTGTTTAAGCTTCCATCAAATAAAATATGCCATTTTAATTTATATACAGAGGTACAAGCCCATACCAAAAGTGACGCAAGCTTTCTGGTCCATCACTTTTGAAAGCTATCCTTGCAACTGCAGAGTAAAACCTGAAGAACAGTTTCAAAACAAGAATGTCTACAATATAAGTGATAAAGATGCTTTGTACAGAAACTCAACTTACATTCCCAGAGTCATCACTGTCAGAATGCCAGAAACATCAGCACCCTCTTGAGCCTATTAGAGAGAACGGCCATTCATACACAAGATGAAAGCAATTTTGAGATAACGCTAGATGGTAACATCGAATATGATTACATATGGTTGAATACATGTATAACATCCCAACATACTAAAACATGCACCCAAGTTTGAAAGCAACTTACAGTAAAGTAAGCAACATAGCTAACAGCAAGTGTTAAAGTAATCTCCATCACTGTATCATTGAAAATATATCCAAGCCACAGAACTGATGCTACCCCAAAAGCAAGACCAATTCCTACACTGGACCAAAGAAAGAATCATGTATGCAGTACGAAATTTAGCCATTATTGCAATAAAGAAACAGGTAAAACTTACGCTCCAAGAGAGGCTTCAGATAGAAATTTGATTATGGCCACCCAGTTGAAGCTCTCTCCAAGGACCATCCGATAAAATAGTGTATAAACAACCATTGCCACTCTGGACATAAAAGTCAAGCACAGTCAGAAAAGAAATATGTAAAGGACATAAAATCATCAAATACAGAAACAAGTACAGAATAAGAGTGAAATCTCTAAAATTGCATACTCAGTATTCATCTTGGGTAGCCTAAAAAAACAAGTAAATCATAGTAAGAGTGAAATCATCTAAAATTGAATACCCATCATTCATCATGGACTCCCCTTCAATTATTGTAGTCAGTTTCTTGCAGGCACCAAGCTCCTTCAGCAAAGCCACAACTGCTACAGGATCAGTTGCACTCAGAAGTCCTCCAAGCAATAGTGATGTTTTCCAACTCCAGTTATATGGAAAAGTAAGCTGCATTATGACATAAATTGATTAAAAAGAATTGACATGCAAGATAAATACACAGGCTTGCCATGTACCTTCAAAACAGATCCAAGACAGAAGGTTGAGAGCAAAACACCTGGTCCAGCTAGTAATATCATTTGTGCAATACACCACTGTAGCAAAAATTAAAATCAAGTCAAAATTAGACAAGGTACTGCTGGTAAAGAAAGAAAGGGCAGTCAATAAGAGGGTATCTCAGTTCAACCATGTTCATTGTTAGTCATTCTTCAGATCTTGTTAAGTTTCCAAATTCTTCACTTTCATGTTAAGAGTGTCACTACTCAATCAGAGACTATAGCCATTTCGTATCAAATTTAAAATAATACATTAAAAAATTCAAAATCTAGGCTCAAATTTGTAGAAGAGGGCCTTAAAATCTGAAAGCCCATTTCAAATATTTAAGTGCTTCTTAGTTTTTTCCCTCTCTTGTGCGACAAAGAGAATATTGAGTCTCACCATCTAGAAGAAGGCCAGTAAACATAGAGAAAAAGTCAGGGAAAATGAAGACGCCAGCGAAGTACAGCAAAAAGGATCTAGTACAGGAAATGGTCAGGGGGGGAATTTTAAAACAAATTTTTCTTTGAAAGTCTAAGAAGGATGAGATGCATCTATTGGTTCGCACTAACAAGCTATCTTGAGGTTAGCCCATTGAAGGTTGAGGCTCTAAAGTGCAAGTGGTTAGTCACACAAATTCAGTTCTTGGTATCCCTGTACCTGCCATTTTCGTACTTCTAATTGCATAACCACCAACCATACTCCTACAAAAGTTTTCCTACATGCCTGAAACCCTAAAGTCTCTATTTTCACAAACTATTCACAGCCATAGAAAGCAACGATCCACAAGGAAGGGACAACCACAATAGTCTGAGACTACCACAAGGAAGGGACAACCACAATAGTCTGAGACTATCATACTATAAATATAACTATGCTAATAGTCAAGGAAAAACAGAGTAAGGAAAACCTTAATTTGGTGAAATTCCATTGAGAATGAGCCCTCAAAAAGGAGGGGAGGAAGGAAAACAGCTAGTAGAAGCCCTGGATCAATCTTTGACCCTGCATATTGAAATTGCTGATCGCTAATTATTTTGAACAATGAGCTGGAAATACTAAAGATGCTAAGTTGAATTTACATTCCAATTTCCAAGTTCATAAATTATTTTCTTTGACAAGAACATATGTTTTGAAATTAATAAAATGCAACGTTGACCAAACTTACAAAGACGAATTCCATTGCCAATCTTTCCCAGTTGATGACGAGTACCATATTCTGATGAGAAGTGCAATGACGATCAGTCAACTTAATTGTCAATGTAAGAATAGGTAAAATCATAAAACATAAGCACATATGCAAACATTTATAGTAAAGGCAAGCTACAATCGAAGTCCATGATCATCTGGGATTTTTCTTTATTTGTTCTCTTTTTTATTTTTTGGTCCGACAACCTACAGTTAACCAAACCTTTTACTTCATCATTTCCATCCTTCTGTTGCTTCTAAAGCCCAAAAAAGAAATGACATGGAAAATTTCAAATCCCACATTCAAGAGTTCAGAAAGCCAAAACGAGGATAGCAAAATCGATACATGATACAAAAAACTCTGACAAGCCGTACGTAAACGGTAGACTCCATGCAACACGAGTTCATTACAAAAGAAGAGAAGGAGGCTCAATTCCGGAAATGAATTGTGAGAAAGCAAACCTAATGATCCAAGGCCAACGCCAATGATGAGCAGAACAACTGTATAAGGGACTCTGGTCCCGCGCAAAACATGCCTACAAGCAACTCCCAAAGCCAGACAGAGTCCAGCGAATACCACTGCATCCGATGGGCTCGACTCCATGTCCGAAGACGAAGAAGAATGAGAAATAGAAATTTCCTCCGCTGTTCTGCACGGAAATAATGCTTCCGTCACCGCCACCAATGCCGTGCTGTTTCTACGCTTTCCTCAGCTTCCATGCACGGAGAACGTGGTCCTACGAGGGAGGGTTATGCTAAGAAAATGGGAAAAGTTGCCAGGATTGATTTTTCCCCCCCTCCCTGTGGTCAGAAATTATCACCCGCGTATATTCTTTATTCCGTTATACGCGGAACTCTCTCAATACAGCGGCTTGCAACTCGCAAGACTTCCGAGTTCTAAGATTCTTTCCGAGTAACTTTTTCATTTATTATTATCGATTACCAATAGACGATACTGAAACTCATTAAACCATCAGGTCGAAGACAATACAAAAGAAAACCTAAACTTGCCGGGTGGGTGCACCAGCAAGAGGGTCAATGATAAGCAGGAATAGGCTTTAACGGGAATCATCACTGGGACCCATCGCACTGAAAGCTCTTGGAGCTTTTGTTTTAGTCCATAGTCCATATATCATAAGAGTGACAAAAAATAGAGTGATCACCAAAACCTGTAAACGCCCAGAGGCGCCCAGGTTCCCTCCATCTAATAATAAGTCTCTTCCCGGCGACAATTAAGAACACAAACGACGAACTACGTTTTCCGGTGAGAAAAAAGCAAAGGCCCAGCAAGGTAATTATTCCACAGAACCATTCACCACATTGAAGACTTAATAACTTCTTTGTTAAATAGTATTTAAAAAAAAAAACTTCTTTGTTGAATAACCAAGCATAGGCGCAGACCGCAGTGTTCTCCGTTGTGGGGGGTTTTTGTGGTCTCTGCCTACGTCGTCTTGGGCACACGGATCAGGATCCCGAGCTCCAACTCCCTTACTCTTCCCTCCCTTCATCCGAAGTTCTTGTTTATTCTCCTCTCCCTTCTCTTCGCTTCCATGCCAGTGTCTTCATTCCCAAACCCAGTCGTTTCTATATGCTTTGTTTCTTTTCTGTCTGTGTGTATTTTTGTTTTGGAAATCTGAAAAGCTCGGATTTTTTTTATTCGGGTGGTCAACCTGAATGTTTTGAATGCTTCCTGTTTCTTGTTTTTGTGTAAATAAAGTGGTCGGCATCGTGCATTCTTTGATACATTGTATATTTTTACTCCTCTGTCTTTTCTTCCATCATATTCCATCTCTAACAATACAGACATGTAATTACTTTGTTAAGAAGCAGTTCCCTCTTCCCTTGTCTGTGTTGTACTCTGAAGTTCATGATGGTTGATGGTGTAATTTTGATTCTATGTCTGTGATTCCTTTATTTGATAACAGATGAACCAAAAGAACGCCAGAAGATACCTGGACAGCCTCATGAGGATGTGCAGCAGTAACCCAGGCTTTTCAAGCTTTTGAACATATTCAATTAAATGGTGTCACACTAAATAATGCAACACCTCAAAGGTAGACATATCGAATAAACAATGCACATAAGGTTCACAAACTTTATTTGATTGATATATGTGGAGCATGGATCAATCAATTTGACCAGCAAAATCCACAGATTCCCGTAAAACTAATGATATATAAGACATTGATAGAAGAGTTTAATTAACTTCAAGCCTGAGGGAATGTCATATGAACGTCATCAAGGAACTTTCTTGCTTCTTCAACAACACTCTCCTTGATGATGATGGATGAAACATCACTGTCACCTGAAGACACAGATGAAAGGGAAATCTACATATTACATAATTCGTTCCAGTTACATCTGCAGCATTGATTGCCAAAAGAAATATCATAAGACCTTGGATTGTTACCAATGAGTTGCTAGTTTCAATACCTTGGAATTGCCATTACCAATGACTAATTAAGCCTAATAACTTGGCTAGCATATTGGACTCCCATAATTATCATAAAATCAATTTTATTTCACTTAATCTAACATGAAGGTTTTGTCCGAACTTGTATTATTATAATATTACCACTGTTTTCTTTTTCCTTTTTGCCACACTAATGACCATAAACATCCTGTCTAAGCTAAATTACATCATCATATTGGCAATATACCTTAAATGTGCCCCATTTCTAATCCCTTCTTACTTCTTTCTTCTGAATTAAATATTGCAAGCATAAATTTTCTGCACTGTGCTTTATCTATTCACTAGTCCTCGATCGGAACTTCAAATGTCACATTTTCTGGAACTAGAGATGTTGGCGTGCAAAAGCTTAACTTCTTAACAGGATGTCTAATAAGCAAACTTCCTTTAAATGGTAAATGGAAGAACTCTCGCAGGTTGGGCCCAGGAAATATCACCTTAGAAAATAAAATTAAGACACACAGAATTCCCTTGTTGCTCCTATGGTTCATGGAAAAATGTACAGAGAAATATTCTCTCGTTTCGCTCTTCTTTTATCTGGGGGAAATCTCTTCTTCCACTTTAAGCATGATGAACAATATCATCACATGATGCCAGCATATGAAGCAACACTTAAAATGTTTAGATCAAATTAAAAAGAAATAAAGATGGGAATGGATCAGTTATGCAGAACTTAATGTACTCGTTTTACTTATTAGAGGGAATTACAATCAAGTCCCATAGAAGAGAAATAATTACTAAAAAATCTTAATAACAATCTCAACAGCCTATAATAACAAGTTCTATAACTTGTTTTTTAATTGTTTTCTTTATTTAGGATCTCATTGTAATTCTCCCTACTTATTACCTATAGTATGTACAATTGGATCCTTTTATTAAAAGAAGGATAAAAGAATGTAAAATTTACAAACTCATTCTTTTAAAAAAGGAACAGGACGAGTTAATTATTCAAGAACCTAATGTCCGTTTTAGGGATACACAACGTATGAAATTAGCTCGCTTCACTTTTTCCAATAAGCCAGTACCGTTGGCCCTTGAAGCCATGTGGTTTGGCTTCTTTTGAAAGATGTCATTCTTTTCTTATTTTGGATGTTTAGGTTATACTAAGCATATTTGCTTTTAATCAAGGAACAAAAAACCGGACCGGGAGCTAAACCGGTCGAGGCAGTGGGTCAAGGGTCACTGGTCGGACCGGTCATATTAAAATAATATAATTTAATCCACAATATTCTGTGTCCCCTCTTTTTTGTATGCAATATGTGCCCATGCAGGATCAGTTTTGGTACGTAATGAAGAAGTGGGTGTAGGAGTGGAAGTTTCAGTATTAGGAGTGGAAGATCCCGTATTAGGAGTCACATTGTCACTTCTTGAACTTGGATTACTTGAAATATCCATCACTGTTACTAAATAACAAATTAAAAAAATCAAACATCTGGGGTTCATTGCTATGGGATTAGCTCAGATAATATAACATCACTGATTAAAAATCAAAGATCAAATTGATAAATTCAGATTTCATATGAAATATGCACTTTAAGTACTTGGATCTAATATTCAAACACCATTTGCATAAATTTTCAGTTTACGACCATATATCATCATGCCAATATTCAGATATGCAGAGTGCAGACCAGATATCATCATGCCAAAATTCAGTATGATCAAATTTCAGTTAACAAATCCTCTGTGCTGACCAGATATCATCATTCAAATAATCAAATAATGTTCCAAGTAAACGAATCATTGAATCAACCAGTATACTGTATGACCGAAGAACGCATATCATCATTCAAACGAATCAAATGATCTTTCCCGGAAACAAATCTCATATCATCATACACGATATTGTTCTACATTAGAAAAAGGAAACAAATCTCATTTTATCTAAGCCTAGCTACTTGAGAATTCAAACGGAAAAACAAACCCAAGAACGCACAAAACATGAGCAGTGACCGAGAGCAGGGCACGGTGATGATTTGATATCTAAGCCTAACTGAATGAAATTTACGAACCGGACAACAAGAGGCAAGAGCATAGAAGCGACCACCTGCAGCTCCGATGATGATTCTGCGACCGGGAAGAAGCAACGACGATGGGAGGCGACCACCTGCGGCTGCGATGCAGAGAAATATTTTGAACCACGATCACCGGCTGCTTCAACGTTCAACCTCGACGACGTGACGCGACGATCCGAGACCTCCGATGGCGAGAAAACTCCGGCACAATGAGTGATTCAGCTAGGGATTTTCGATTTTGGGGAGGGTGGCGACGGCGACTCGGCGAGAGAATCTGAAGCAGGGCGAGCGAGGTCGTTCGATTTGGACCAGACCGTGTTTGTTTTTTTTTTTTGGTTTGTAAATTTCACTGCTAAACGGCGCCGTTTCAATGGTTGGGGGATTAAAAAAAATAAAATATTCAAAACCGGACAACCCATCAAACCGCCGGGTTGCCCGGTTTGATCCGGTTATTACCGGTTTGATCCGGTTATTACCGGTTCAACTTGAGGCCGGTTTTTTTGGCCTCCCGGACCGGACCAGCCACCGGTTCACCGGTTTTCCGGTCGAACCGGCCGGTCCGGTCCGGTTTTTTTTACCTTGCTTTTAATAGAAGTGTGTGATTTGTTTAAAATTATACATTTGACACAAACTTTTACTGCATTATTTTTTTATGCATTTTACTGCTCCTCCGATACTAAATGTAAAACCCATTTTATACTTACATTTAAGGCCAAAGAAGCATGTTATATTTATCATTAGTTATTCTAGGCATACGTTTTCCACACCCTATCTAGGGTACTTTTTTTTTAAATGCTGATCAAATTTAGATTGTTCATATTTAATTGGATGTGCAAGTTTAACATTTTCAATTAATTATTTTAAAAAAATAATAGTTGAAATATATTATTTATTTCCTATTTTACACCAGCTAAAATAATCTTTTAAAAGATAAAAATTAAATTGAATTTCGACCATTGAAATCTAGTGAGTCGAGGTGCTCTTTACTCTTGATAAATACCCAAAGTCATTTCCCTTTTCACAATTTATAAATGTCTATGATAGTGTTTTCGTTTTATAAGAAATCATGCCGCCGACTATATATATTTACAATTATTCTTAATTTAATTACCAGAAATAATTAAAAAATAATTATTTGTCTCCACTCTTCAAAAAATTTCCTATAAATTTTCACGACCATAATTATCATTAATAGTGAAATAATTTACTGCAGAGCTTTTGGGCTCTTCCGACATGTAGTTTTTTGTTTATTGAAACATTGTTCAAGATATTATTAAAAAATTAAATTTGAATACTTCCACCGAATTTTCCCAGTTGACAAAGACGTAATCATTGGCTGCGTTTCTTTGCCTAGAAATTGATTGACGTCCAAAAGTCAATTACGTATGCATGGCTAAAGTCAAAGGCAAGAGGAACGAACGGATTCCAGAATTGACAGTATATGCCCAGATACCTGCAACCCAAAATGTGTGATCTAACAAGATGCTTGGCTAAGAACAAAACCATAATTTTAAAAGTGTTTTTAACAGTATGCGAAATAAATATGTGAAGAAATTTATCTTGATTTGTAAAAAAATATTTTTAAAAAATGATTTTGGGGTTACTCAAATAAATCATCATCAGTTTCATGTGTGAAGTTTGGGTGAGGCCCCAGAAAGGCCAAGCTAAGGGAGGAGAATACATGCATGTGTGCACGAGAACAAGAGCCCAATACGAAACTCGCACTTTTAACAGCAACCTTTTCATGAACAACTTAAAACCCGATTACCAATGCAAGATTTAAATTCATTAGCTAGCATTTAGCTAGATTTTTTTAAACATCTAATTAAAGGTTTAATCATTGACATTGTGTGTGAAAAGAGTCTTACGACGAGCACTAAGTTTTTTTTTGAGAAGTCTATAGTGTGAGTAGATTAGTAGCTACTACTAGTAATCATGGATAGTCTAAACTCAACCAAAAAACAAATTTTTTTATGGAAAGAAATGTCTATTTTTAGTACTAAATAGCACCTCCAATATGTACTCCTCCGGTCCTTAATATAGGACCCATTTAATTAATTTGATTAGATTAAAGAAGTTAGGTAAGTTAGTTAATTATAAAAAAAGTGACACATTTTTCCTAAAACACCATAATCATCTTTTTTAATACTTCATCTCCCTTTTCTATTTGATTATGGTTGAGGGAGTATCTATAGAGTTAATTTAGAGAAAATTGATAAATATGAGAAATGGGTTTTATATTTAAGACCAAAACCAACTCAAGAATTGGGTCCTATATTAAGGACCGGAGGAGTACAATTTCAAAAGAGGAAGAATCTAGATTGTCAAGTTTATATCTCTTATTTAATCAAAATGTATTTAAGGCGAGATTTAATCCTATATTTACGAGACATTTTCAATATATTAATAAACTTGATATCTTGTGTTTAAGACTTTGAGAGGATAAAACATTTTTTTTTTTTAAGAACCAACATCTTAGTAATAAATTATATTTATTCATACACCACATTCCAGCTTCCATTGCATACGACTATTCATTGTTTATACATAGTTTGGGATTAAAATTTTTTATTTGATATAAATTAAAATTTATTTATTTATTTAAATGATAGAATACTAAATTTGATTAAATCTATATGCAAATCTTCAGAAGTGCTAGTTCTGATTTTTAATAGAAAAGCTATGTAATTAATTTGAATAGAGTAAAGAAATTAGTTAAGTTACTTTTTTATCAAATATGAATTGATTTTCTTAAAATATCTTTTCTAATGATAACTATCTTTAGATGAAAACCTCTTAAAATGTGTAAATAATAGCAATACTTTAAAGAATAAGTTACAGTTTTGAGAAACAAAAAGAATTAAGATTTTATATTTAAGGATAGGAGGTAATATAACAATAATAATAATATTTCGTCTGAAAATCATCATATGTGATAATAGTAAGAAATTAAAAAAAAATACATCATTTAATTTGAAATTTTTTTAAATGAAACGTTCTTAAAAATAGTTCCCATTATAAAAAAAATTTGGGCAATCCCAGTTCTTTACGGTTGATATTTGAGAAAATCATATGAAGCGTTTTTATGCCCAGAGATTTGGAGATCTTTTCATTCCTTTTCTTTTCCTTTCCTTTCCTTTCCTTTCCTTTTCTCCCCTTGGCAGACAGACTTCAACAGGTCAAATTCATTTAAAGAATACAATTTGTTATTGAATATTTTCAATTATTAAGGTTCCTTAAAATAATAAATTTTAAACTTTAAAATACCTTAAATCACTTAAAAACATCAAATTGAACGTTTGTTTAAAAAAAAAAAAGATTACGATAAGTCTTTTGAGAAAGATAACAACAGATTTAATTGGGACCCATAGCCTAAAAAGGTCTAGGAGCTTTTGTTGCGGTCCATACATCATGCACAAAAGCAACAAACTAGAGCGTGGACGAATCAGCAAAACCTATAAGCGCCAAGAGGCGCCCCCCTCCGGCCCCACGTTCCCTCCTAATAGTTCTCTTTACGGCGATACGAACACAAGCTACGTTTTCTGGTGAAGGAAAGAAAAAATTGCCCACAAGGGTAATCATATCCATAGAACCACTTACGACGTTGAAGACTTGAATAACTTCTTTGTTAAATACTCAAGCATCGGCGTAGACCGCAGTGTTCTCCATCGTGCGGTTTTGTGGTCTCTGCGTCTTCTTCGGCACATGGATATGGATCCCGAGCTCCAACCTCCTCACTCCTCACTCCCTTTGTCCGAGGTTCTTGTCTATTCTCCTCCCTTTTCTCTTCGCTTTCATGCCAATGTCTTCATTCCCAAACCCAACGACAAGCTGTCGTTTCTATGTTTTTTTTTCTTTTGTCTGTCTGTATCTTTGTTTTGGAAATTTGAAAAGCTGGAATTTTTCATTCGGGGGTCAGCCTGAATGTTTTAAATGCTTAGTTTTTTTTTCGTTGGCCCCGGTTTTCTTTTTGTATAAATAAAGTGATCGTATCATGCATGCTTTGATACATTGTATATTTTCATTCCTTTGTCTGTATTTCCATTCCATCTCTAACAATACATGTAATTACTTTGTTAAGAAGGAGTCCCCTATTCCCTTGTCTGTGTTGTTCATTGAAGTTCATGATGGTTGATGGCGTCATTTCCGTTCTATGTCTGTAATTCCTTTGGGCTTAATTATGCGCGTTATTGTTTGTGGCAGAAAAAGGGTACATGGAAAACATTGGTACTTGCATACAGGACCTTGGGGGTCGTATTTGGCGGACTTGTGACATCGCCGCTGTATGTTTACCCTTCAATGCCATTGAAGTCTCCAACAGAAGATGACTATCTGGGTATCTACAGCATCATGTTCTGGACTCTCACTCTAATAGGGGTTGTAAAATATGCCAGCATAGCTATCAAAGCTGATGATCATGGTGAAGGTATACACACAAAATCGAAATTCACTGTTAATTTTATTCTCTTGAAAAGGCTAGAAGAGCATAGTTCCCTCCCATAGATTTCTGTAGTAAATTAAATAGCATGTTATGATCTATTAAATCAATGTCCCAGGTTGAAGCTGTATGAGGGGATATTAACTAAGCTTTTTAGATTAGTTCATTGTGTAACTGTACTTTGGTGATATAAGGTTCAATAATTGAGCTCACTACACAGCTAAGCTCACACACATACAGGCCAAAATGTGCTTGCCATGGACTCTTGACTTCCTTAGCTCATGATGAATTGCAGGTGGAACTTTTGCCTTGTATTCATTACTTTGCAGGCATTTGAATATTGGAATCCTGCCTTCTAAGCGATCACATTTACTCTCAAGTGCCAGTTCAAACATGCAAAGGGGCACTGAAACACAGAGTAGGCTTGGGAAATTTTTTGAAAGAAGTCTAGTTGCTCGAAGGGTATTACTCTTTGTTGCCATGTTAGGCACATGCATGCTTATAGGTGATGGCATACTTACACCTGCAATTTCAGGTTTGCCTCAGAATGTTGTATTTTTTCAATATTTCAGTAAAAAATAATGCAGTGGCTTTTATTATGTAGATGTTTGATTCAACTTGTAACTTTATTCCCAGTTTTGTCAGCAATTGATGGACTAAGAGCCCCTTTTCCTTCCGTCAGCAAATGTAAGTTCTTCAGCCAATATTACTAGGCCATGAGCTTGAGATTTTTCAAATTCATTAGTTGGAAAATTACGAGCACTGGATGATTTTATTGCCACTTGCTTGGATTGGCACAAAGACAACTTTACATAAAAGAATGATTTCGTTTTCTAAAACAAGCTGATATTATTATTTTATTGTCAAGCAGAAAATATTCCATCACTATTGGCCAGCAGCCCTAACAAATATTTACAAAAATAAGTGTTACACACACACGCACGCACGCACGCGCACACACATATTGCAAACATTGGAGAGATTGTGGTAATTGGTAGCAGTGGACTACATCACACAACTTTCATTGCCATATGTTGATAAGTGGCATTTCATTTCTCTCTACTGTGTTCAAGAATTGGAGATTATGTTAAAATCACGCAGGAAGCATTCGTTGATTTTTAGAGTACTGTGTGCTGAACAATTAGAAGCTTTTGAGTTTTGATCACCATGCTTCTTTAAGGTCTCTCGTGAATAAATTGATGATTAGAATTTAAATAACTAAGTATAATTTGATTTAATATGGCCAATTGATCAATTACAATGGTACGTTCAAGCTGACAAAATCTTCAGTGAAAGCTTACCGATGTTATCATAATATACGAGGCAATATAGCTTAAGTCAGTCTGTAACTTTGTTGTACGGTTTGCTTTCTGTATTATATGACTTTTCTTCTCTTCTGAATCTTTTTGTTGTACATGCTGTTGCAGCACTCGTGGAAGCACTTTCAGCAGTTGTCTTGATCTTGCTGTTCTTGTTGCAGAAATATGGTACATCCCGTGTGAGTTTCCTGTTTTCCCCCATAATGGGTGCATGGACCTTTTGCACCCCACTTGTGGGAATTTACAGCATCATACGCCACTATCCAAGTATATTCAAGGCTTTATCACCGCACTACATATTCCATTTCTTTTGGGAAAACGGAAAAACTGGATGGCTTTTACTTGGTGGTACAGTCCTTTGCATCACAGGTATATGTCTTATCCTTAATGCATGACATAGAAGTGAGAAATTTATCTTTGAAGAACCCCTAGTCTAGCCACATGCATTTTTATGTTATGCTTTTTGCTTTACATTAGTTCTTGTGGCCAGCAAGGCCATAAACTTGATAATTTATCTGCTCTTTTGACCAAAAAGAGAATCTTGTAAGAAAATTTTGAGGGTAACCAGCACTCGTAGAATATGTCAAACACTAAAAGGCCAGAATCTTGTAAGCAAATTTTGAGGGTAACCACTAACCAGTACTCAGAATATGTCAAACACTATAAGACGGGGATCAAGTCAATTCTTTCTGTCGAATATAATTATCACTTAAAATATTTGGTACCTTTTACTTGGCTTGGGAAGATTCACCTTTCCTTTAAGGTTTAAATGGACGTTAGGATTATTTAAAGTTCTAGACATATATCATTGAATTATGACTTTTATTCATTAGGAGGAGAGGGATACACACACACACACACACACAAGAGAGAGGATTATTTGCTTTAGTGGCTCATAAATACAGAATAATATCCTGTCCCTACAATAAAGGTGTAACATCTACAATAATAAAATAAATCTTCTATAATCCTAGCAAAAGTCTCAGAAGATGCCTTTAGGTTTCATTATCTTTTTCACTGTGGTTGTTCTTTGAGCATCATATCTCTGCATTAAAGTCTGAAGAGTATTTTTTGGTACTATACATCCAGTCCAGTTCTTGTTTTCTTGAATAATTTATGATGGTCAATACATGGAATCATGATTTCCATGCAAAATTTTCACCTAAATTTAAATGCAAGCGAATAATAATAAGTCATAATATCTCCATTTCTTGTGTTTATAAATGTCTTTTTCATTTAATTCTTAGAAATTTCATAATGTTGACAGGTTCCGAGGCAATGTTTGCTGATCTTGGTCATTTTAACCAGCGGTCCATTCAGGTTGGCTTTCATTATGCTTGACCTATTTTTTAAAGCTTACATTATGCTTCTGTTTCAGCTTGTAGCCATCCTCATATTTTCCTCCTTTTCACAGATAGCATTTTTATTCACAATCTACCCATCTTTAGTTCTGACTTATGCGGGACAGACAGCTTACCTCATCAAGAATCCCAATGATCATGATGATGGGTTCTACAAGTTTATACCAGCTCCAATCTACTGGCCTATCTTTGTTATTGCAACATCCGCTGCAGTTGTTGCCAGCCAATCATTGATATCAGCCACCTTTTCTGTAATCAAGCAATCTGTTGTGCTGGATTATTTTCCCCGGGTAAAGATCCTACACACATCGCCTAGTAAAGAGGGAGAGGTTTACTCACCTGAAGTGAACTACATCCTCATGGTCCTTTGTGTTGCTGTCATACTTATTTTTGGGGATGGAAAAGATATTGGAAATGCTTTCGGTATGTTACCTTGCATCTATTTAGTACTGGTAAGATTCCGTAATATTTACTTCATGATTACTCATGTACCTTACCGGCTTTTGCTGCAGGTGTTGTTGTTAGTCTAGTGATGCTCATCACCACTATATTACTTACACTAGTCATGATCATGATATGGAGGACTCCCGCTATTCTGGTAGCTCTATACTTCTGTGTGTTTTTTGTGGTGGAAGGGGTTTATGTCAGTGCGGTTTTCACTAAGCTCCTTGAAGGTGGATGGATTCCTTTCGCCATTTCCTTTATCCTTGCCATCATCATGTTTGGTTGGTTTTATGGTAGACAAAGAAAGGTCCAGTACGAGTTAACCCACAAGATAACCTTGGACAGACTTGAAATGCTTTTGGCAGATCGCAGCATTCAAACAGTGCCTGGCTTATGCTTCTTTTATACTAACATTCAAGATGGTCTGACTCCTATACTAGGACACTACATGAAGAATATGAAATCCTTCCATAAGGTCACAATATTCACAACTCTTAGGTACCTGTTGGTCCCCAAGGTTGATCCACGTGACAGGATTGTCGTAAACAAATTGAGCCCCAAAGGGGTGTACGGTTGTGTGATTCAGTATGGCTATGCAGATTCTTTGAACCTAGAAGATGATTTTTTATCTCAAGTGACTAGTAGTTTGATGCAACATATAAAGAGATGCAATGGCCATGTCCCATTTGATCCTCATGAGATAGAACAAGAGATTTCCAGGTTAGAAGAAGCACGGTCTGCCGGCGTGGTTCATGTTCGTGGAAAAACTCGGTTTCATATCGGCCCTAACTGTGGCTGGTTTGACAGAATTATGCTTGCATTTTATGAATTCTTGCATAACAATTGCCGGTCTGGATTGCCTGCTCTGAGGGTTCCATTACAGCAAAGGATTGAAGTTGGAATGCTATATGAGGCTTGAAGGGATAACTTTGGAATAAATATGGAATTTGGTGGTTGAAAGATATAATTCCTGAAGGGTTTCTTAAACGTAAGATAAGTCCCTCAAACTCTATAACCTGTTACAAACGAGTACCCTTGATAGAACAAATTTTATGCACAGGTGTACTTTTAGTTAGTTAATTATATTTGATGTTTTACTTTCATCTCTTAAATTTCAATCAAGTTTTTTAACTTTGTCAGTTCTTTTTTATAGAATCCCATTAACTACTTTTCTAAGATTGAGAAAATGAACTAAAGTTGTTTTTGGGTGGAAGTCAGACCATAATTTTAAAAGAATTTTATGATATACAAAATAAGTAGAAGTTTTATCTCGAATTACGTGAATGCATTGTTCAGCTCAACCAAACATCTCATAATGTTTATACTTTATAAAAATAATGTCATTTTTGTAAATTGATTAAAAAAAAACTTGTAAAGTAGATTTGTATCCTTTGTATCATAAATTAATAAAAGTTTATACTTATTAATGAACTTTTGAAGTACAATAAATAATTAAAAGAGTTTATAAAATTAAAATTGTATTCAGATGCAAATTAAATCATGCTAATTTGGTATCATTTTTATTAAAAAGTAAGAATAATAAATAACATTATTTCTCAAGTAGAAGTAGAGATAAATTATTTTTTAGTTCGGGAATATTTTGTATTTTCATATGATGAAAATAATAAATAATTTATTTAAAATGATTATTAAGAATGCATTAATTCAGGTTTTTTTTGGGCCAGACATTAATTCAGTTATTATGTTACAAAAAGAACAAAAGAAACGACCAATGTAATCTACTAAAAAGCTTGACGTGGAAGTCACAATCGCAAGTTAAAATTCACAATTACAATTTTTTTGGCCATCAATTCATACTTACAAATTTAAATGTTGATGATCCTTATCTTTGTCTTTGTCTGTCACTGATTATTAATACATTGAAAAGTATCTTCTTCAAAAAAAGAAAAAAAAATCTGAGATGACATTACATAGGAAGCAATAGATGGTGGAACCCATAATTCAAAGAAAAAATGATTAAAAAAAAGAAGCTAAAAATTACTAAATCCTAAATCAAATTTGATAACAACATTTTATTTGGTATTGACAATACTGAATTTACAAATAACGGTATGCAGCTTCTTCTTCTTCTTTTTAAATCATTTTTCCTAATTCAAACGGCATAATTTCTCTTTTATATCATCAATTCAATTGAGTTAGCTAATAAAAATTACTTAATTGAAAAGCAGTTGACTTATAACCCATAAAGTTGTGTGCTTATTAAATAGGACAAATTAATTTGGAAAAAAAAGATAAGTGTAAATATTTTAAAACAATTTATTTATTATTTTTTTAAATTTTTTTCAAATTAATTAACTGAATCTTACATTAAGGAAAGAAAGTAGTAATAAATTACTATTTCCGGTTCTTAAGATAAAAATTGAATAACCAATTTGATAAAACTAAAAAAAAATTAGTTAAATTAGTTAATTATAATAGATATATGTTGACTTAGATTACCCTCTTAAATCATAGGTATTGAAATTACTTGTAAAAATATTTTAGAAAAAACAATTTAAAATTTGAGAGGTAAAATATATTAAAATCTTATATTTAAAACTAATTTCGATCCTTCAACTAATTTTTATATTAATGATTGCATTAGAGGTGGTACAAAAAAACATGATGCTCGCGAGAAACACAGTGCCCATAAAGCCGATAAAAGCCAGCAAGTGGAACGAGTTCGCAAGGAACTACAAACGTCAAACGCTGCCAATAGTCGTTGGTCTGGTCACATGAACTTCAGCTGAAAAAAGCTGAGCTTGCGGACCTGATTTATACTTCAAGGCTGCAGCATATTAGAGAAAAATTCATTATTGATTGTTATTATTCGATAATTTCCCACCCTATCATATCACAATTGTGTGTGTGTAGAATAAGGAGCACTGTGTCTCCTCGATAATTATGCATGGTACAACTTTCTGGTTCAAATGGACAGTTCCCTCAGAAGTCAAAAGCACCAAAAGCTGCTTGATTAGTTTTGGACAGAGGAGGGAGAAGATTTTGTACCAGTATTTCCCTCATGTGGCAGTATCTTTATAGAGAGAACAGAATGGACGATATGCAACTAAATCAAATTCTCTTAGGGGGTGTTTGGCAATCTGTGTAGAATCAATTCTGAGGCCCAAACCATGGTTTGGGTAAAAAGATTGCCAAACACCCTCATTTTTTGCAAAACCAAGGTTTCAGAGAAAACCAAGGTTTTGCACGGCCAAACCAAGGTTTCACGATAAGCTAGAATTTTTCGCTTCTGAAGATTGAAAACTAGTCGTTACAGTAATAATTATTATTGTCAGAGCACTGAACGGTGAACAATCCTCTTCTCCCTCTCAGCTTGCGGAACGGTGAACAATCCTCTTCTCCCTCTCAGCTTGCGCATCTGCCGTCGCCCCTGAGAAATTCGACCGAGACTGACCATCCTCTTCTCCCTCTCAGCTGCGCATCTGCCGTCGCCCCTGAGAAATTCGACCGAACTGACCATCCTCTTCTCCCTCTCAGCTGCGCATCTGCCGTCGCCCCTTCTCTCCAAAATCGACAATTTCCTCTTCTCCCATTCTCCATCTGCCGTCGCCCCTGCTGAGAAAATCGATCAATTTGACCGTCCTCTTCTCCCATTCTCAGCTTGCATCTGCCGTCGCCCCTTCTGAGAAAGTCGACCGAGACTTTGTGCCACCGGTGAGTTGCCTGCCTCTAGATCGAACTTGCTGCCACTGGGTCGTAGCTTCCGAAACTCGACCAAGGTTGTGAGTTGCCATCACCCGTGCTGAAAGTCCAGTCTACTTGTTGCCACCGGTGAGTTTCCGTCGCTCGTTCTGAAATTTTATCACACATTCGATTAACAAGATCTTCTTCCGTGTTCAGTTCGTTCGGTCATCGTTTGCTGAGGTCACCGTGTCTGGTTCCATTGCTCAGATCTAGCGTTTCAGGTGAGCTCTCTCCTCTTCTTCGGTGAAACTCTTGGGTGTTCGCTTGGTTGTGACTGGTTGTGGCTTCGTGTATGTGTGTGTGAGAGACAGAGCATCATGTGGGTTGATCAAATCCGGTGAGTTGCCGTCGTCCCGTCCGAAACCCGACCAGTTGTTGCCATCGTTGAGCTGCCATCGTGCCTTCAGAAACTCTAGTCGACTTGTTGCCAGAGTGAGTTGCCGTCGGCCCTTCTGGAACAATTGATCAGAATTGTGTGTGTGTGTACGAGTATGGTTGTTCGGGAATTTGTGACTGGCTATGGCTTGTGTGTGTGCGTATGACAGACCGAGCATCGTGTGGCTTCGTGTGTGTGTATGAGAGACATCGTGTGGCTTCGTCTGTGTGGGTATGAGAGGCAGAGCATTGGTCGGTTGTGGATGTTTGTGCTGCTGGAATTCTTATTTGTTGATCTTATATTATTTTTGTTGGATTTTATTTTGGACACAGAACATTGAAATTTTTCTCACGTATTGTAAAATGTCCTGTCGCTATAGCATATACCAGTTTTCCGCAAAGGTGAAATTTTTTGGAATAAGAGTAGCTGAAACGGTTGCTTGGAATTTTTTGTTCACGGTTGCTGCACTCTTTTGTTGATTAGTTCTCATTTTTTGTGCTTTATTGAAGACAAAGGATCTGTTTTGTTCACCTTAATGTTTTACTTCAATTAACTTGACATAAATGGTATAGAACATGTGGCTATACTTGTTAAATACTATGCATGTTATATCATATCTCCAAATTGAATGGAATGTTTTTTGGGTTGAACTTGTGATAACTAAAATGTTGTAATTGGTCCATAGCATCATGAGTAAACAAAATGGAAAAGCTTCGTGGGATATAAGAGCCACAAAAGTCTTTATTAACCTATGCATTGAAGAAGTTGAGAAAGGGGGAAGAAAAGGAACTAGCTTGACCAAGCCTGCTTGGTCAAGTCTTGAGGACAACTTCACCGCAAAGACTGGGAGAGCTTATACAAAAATCCAATTAAAGAACAAATTTGACTCTCTGCGAAAGGAGTGGCAGTTATGGGATAGGCTGCTCCGTGAGACAGGTTTGGGGTGGGATGCGGAAAGGAATACAGTTAGTGCCCCTGATGATTGGTGGAAGAGGAAAATAGTGGTAATCATTTAACTTCATTTGAGCTTGCAATTTCTCTGATGTTAACATTTTTTCTCATAATAAAGAATTTTTTTGGTGTTGAATGCGCAGGAAGTTCCAGGCTACGAGAAATTTAGAGAAAGAGGACTTCAATTTCGGGCTGACTTGACTCAACTTTTTGGGTCTGTCGCTGCAACTGGACCACAGTCATGGGCACCTTCTGTAACACCTCACATAATTATATCAATATACGCAATAAAATATTTAATTTAAAAGTCCATACATATTTTTAATACTGCAATTAAGTTAAAATTTCAAAACATTTCTAACATAACTTAACAACATAAACTATTAAAGTCTTATAGTCATGGCAAAAAAATATAACATAGCATGTGCTTGAGGAGCACAAAAGCCTTCACGGCTCACTCCATTGGTGCCTTCCCTTGATTCCTACTAGAACCTTCGCCTGAAAATTGTTAATATAGGGGGTGAGATCCAACGTCTCAGTAACTACTGAAATTCTAACCTATACAAGCAAATCATATATGATAAACCAAAAATCCGTTTATATATGTGTATAAATATATTAAAAAAATCACGGATTTGAGACATCCAATTCAATTTCATTTTTTTTTCCAACAATATACCAATATCATTTTTTTTCTAACATATCCAAAAATAATGCAATATGCTGCCTCCCTTATATCACCGTCCACCCTTATACCGCTGACTGGAGCCATAGGCTAACACATAGTCCGATAGGAACTAATCCATTTTACTGAATTATTCCAAGCTCACCGATACAAGAGATATATCCGGCCAAAGATATAGAGCTCAAGCTCGGACTATGGCTCCCCTCCTTTGTGAATAGGGAGGTGTCACATGTCCCACAACTCCAATGAATTCCCGGCCAAAGGAAAACATGGAAGAAGGGGCCCTGACAAGTGCCATCCACTGTGCACCGAGTGATGGCATACCACGTGGTAATTTTATATCCATGCAATCTCCTTCTATCCTTAGTCCAACAATGCATGTCAGATGCCAACAATGTTACATCATAAATACTTCCTCACATATCTTAAAAATAAGATAGCAATAAAACTTATATACCATTTAATAGCAATTCATGATAATTTCATAGCTATTAATATATTTAAATATTGATCATAATTACTAGCAACAAATCTTAATAAAATCATGTAACATACCAAAACATTTATTTTACAAAAAAACATAATATTATATTTCAGGAATATAATAATTAGTAAATCCACAATATAATCATACACAATTCACATGTACAAGAAAGAATTTTCAGAGTTACCTGGTACTCTTTAGCTTACAAATATTCACACAAAGATTACTCCAAAATTCTCAAGTCTACAAAATTGCACATAAATATTTATTAATATAAACTCAGAACTACTCCAAAGCTACTCTAAAATTCTAAGACTACCCTCTAAACCAAAATTACATAAATATATTAACTCTCCCAAATCTAGGCATTTATAATAGATATTATTTTGAAATAATTTACATATAAGGCTATTTAAATTTAACAACTTAAGTGAATATATTTTTATTACCCAAAATCTAAATATTTCGTATTAAAATTCTCAATTATTTATTATAATCTCATTTAAAAAATTTTTCTCAAACCAAACAATTTTTTTAAATTATAAACAAACTGTAACTCTATCTCATTTCACCAAATTCTCAATTTACAATTTTTCAAGCTTTCAAAAATTATTTCGACAATATATCTTTAACTTATTCAATATTTAAACCGATTAAAACCTCAATAATATATTAAATAACTCAAATAAATTATTTAACTCAAATTTAATCGGTAAAAACATATTACAAGTCTAAATAACAAACTTTTCAACTAAAATCTTAGTTTAAAATTCTCAAAATAATCATTCAACAAAAATGAACCGATTAAAATTCCTTAATAATGTATCTTTAAATTTCTACGGTCATATATTGTCAAAACTCCATATTTACTCTATACCCAAACCGTAAAATTTTCTCTAAACATGATAATGAAACTAATAATATAAAGATATAAATATATAGGAAATATTCATAAAGAAAATATGATAACAAGAAGTAGTTTTGTGTACCTAAATGATCTCCAAAACTGTTAGGTACTCTGCAACTCAGCTCTCTCTCCCCTTTCCTCTCTACTTCTCACTCTCTTTTCTCTTCTTTCGCTCTCTTCCTCTTCCGTCTCTCTTCCTCTAGCTTGCAAGAAACAACCGGGATGAGGATATATAATATTCTCACATGTAATTCTCCACCGTCCTCCACCCAATTTCCACTTCCATCCGTACCTTCCCCTTTCTTTTTCTTCTATCATTTACTACTACTCCTCCCCAAATTCTCCTTCCATGTACTATACCCCATTTTTTTCCAACATGCGTCCTCCCTTTTTCCTTCTTCAATTAATACTATTGCCAATTTTTCCACCTTCATTTACTATTCTTTCCCAACATTCTTCCTTTGTCCGTTCCTTTCTTTCTTTTTTTCTTGCCCCATTTAATACTCCTCCCCTCTTTTCAACTTACGCCACTTTCCCCCCATCTTTTCCCTTCTTAATAAATCCCCCCCCAAATTTTCAACTCTCCGTGGAAAAAGGGGGTTGGTTTTTTTTTTTTTTTACTAATAAAATTTATATATATTTGATTACAATTTTTTTTTTATAGAAAAAGCTAGTATGTTACAATTCTTCCCACCTAAAAAGAATTTTGTCCCCAAAATTCGATACACGAAGAGAAAGAGTTTACTTCAAGCAACAGACACAAACACAAATGTCTATACTACACATCAAAAGCACCACAAGTATAATAAGTACAAGTACATAGTACAATAATCAAAACTAACATAGTACCAACTCTTCCTAATCAAACAAGTTAGGAAAATCACGCCGCATTCGCTCTTCGGTTTCCCAGGTGGCATCTCCAGGAGACATTCCTTTCCAGAAAACCTTAAGTAACCGAATAGTTTTATTCCGAAGTTGCTTATCCTTAGCGTCCAGAATGCGTTCAGGTTCGGCCTTGAAAGTAAGATTCTCTTGTAACTCGATCTCTTCAGGCTCAATCACATGAGATGGATCTGGGTGGTACTTCTTGAGTTGTGACACGTGGAATACATTATGAATATTGGCCAGTTGTGGAGGTAGGGCAATTCTGTAAGCCACTGGTCCTACTCTCTCCAAAATTTCATAAGGACCTATGAAACGAGGAGTGAGTTTCTTTGCTCGAATTGATCTTCCAATACCCGTCATCGGTGTGACTCTTAGAAATACATGGTCTCCTACCATGAATTCCAATGGTCGTCTTCTCCTATCTGCATAACTTTTCTGTCTGCTTTGGGCAGTAAGCAGCTTTTGTTGTATCATCTTAATCTTCTGAGTTGTATAATCCACCAGTTCTGGACCTATCAAACTTCTCTCGCTCAACTCTGTCCAACAAAGTGGAGATCTACACTTTCTTCCGTACAATGCTTCATAAGGCGCCATCTGAATACTTGAGTGGAAGCTATTATTGTAAGCAAACTCTGCTAAAGGAAGGTGATCATCCCAATTTCCTTTTAATTCAATTGCACAAGCTCTTAACATGTCCTCAAGCGTCTGGATAGTTCTCTCTGTTTGTCCATCAGTTTGGGGATGATAGGCGGTGCTAAACCTCAACCGTGTTCCCATGGCGTCTTGCAACGATCTCCAAAACCTTGAAGTGAATCGTGGGTCTCGATCTGATATAATACTTTTTGGTATGCCATGTAATCGGACGATCTCCTTCACATAGATCTGTGCTAGCTTTTCCAAAGAGTAATTTGTCTTGATGGCTAGAAAATGAGCTGATTTAGTCAATCTGTCAACAATCACCCAAATAGCATCATGCCCAGATTGAGTTCTAGGAAGACCTGTGATAAAGTCCATGGAAATACTATCCCACTTCCATTCTGGAATCTCTAGATTTTGCAATAATCCTGGAGGCTTCTGGTGTTCAATCTTGACCTTTTGGCAAGTTAGACAACGAGAGACAAACTCAGTTACATCTTTCTTCATACTAGGCCACCACCAGTTTCGCTTTAGATCATGGTACATTTTGGTCACTCCAGGGTGGATAGTATATTTGCTTCTATGAGCTTCATCAAGTAGTAGCTTCTTTAACTCTTTATCATTGGAGAGGCACACCCTCGCTTTATATCTTAGTATCCCATCTTCACCAATATTAAACTTGGACTCTTTTCCTTGTTCAACTTCTTCCCTAACCCCTAGTAGATACTCATCCTCCAACTGGGCAATTTTAATTTCCTTCCAAGTTGTACTCTCAATGGTTAGTGCTTTCATGGTAGCAACTAACCCAGACATTATATCAATAGGTGTACTTTGCACCTCCTGCAGTAGGTTCCACTCCTTGACCATCAACTGGGCTGCATGGATAGATTTTCTACTTAAGCATCTGCTACAATGTTTGCCTTCCCTGGGTGATACTTTAGCTCATAATCATAATCCTTAAGAAACTCCATCCACCTTCTTTGTCTCATGTTAAGTTCTTTTTGATCAAACAAGTACTTCAAACTCTTATGGTCGCTAAAAATCTCAAACTGCGAACCATAGAGATAGTGCCTCCAAATCTTCAATGCAAATACGACTGCTGCCAATTCCAAGTCGTGAGTAGGGTAGTTTTCCTCATGCGGCCTCAATTGTCGAGAAGCATAAGCAACTACCTTACCATTTTGCATTAATACAGCCCCAAGACCCTTCTTAGAAGCATCAGTATACAAAGTAAAAGACTGTGTAGGGTTTGGAATCACAAGTACCGGTGCGATGGTCAACTTGGTCTTTAAAGTCTGAAAGGCTGCTTCGCATTTCTCAGTCCAAACAAACGGTTGGTCCTTTTTAGTTAGTCTGGTTAAGGGCATAGCTATCTGCGAAAAGCCTTTAATGAATCTCCTATAGTAGCCTGCCAGTCCTAGAAAGCTTCTGATTTCTGTGACACTTTGTGGTTGGTCCCACTTTAACACTGCATCAATCTTACTAGGGTCTACTGACACACCTTCAGCTGATACAACATGACCCAAGAATTTTACTTCTTTGAGCCAAAACTCACACTTTGACAACTTTGCATAGAGTTTGTGTTCCCTTAACACTTGCAGCACAATTCTAAGATGCTGTTTATGCTCTTCCTCATCCTTAGAATAAATAAGGATGTCATCAATAAAGATCACTACGAATTTATCCAAGTAAGGTCGGAAGATTCTGTTCATATAATCCATAAAGATAGCTGGAGCATTGGTTAGCCCAAACGGCATAACAAGGAATTCATAGTGGCCATATCTTGTTCTAAATGCAGTTTTTGGGATGTCCTCAGATCTAACCCTTAATTGGTGATAACCTGACCTTAAGTCAATCTTAGAGAATATTGACGCTCCAGATAGCTGGTCAAGTAGATCATCGATCCTGGGCAAAGGGTACTTGTTCTTTATGGTTACCTTATTCAATTGGCGGTAATCAATGCACAGTCTCATGCTCCCATCCTTCTTCTTCACAAAGAGCACAGGCGAACCCCAAGGAGATACACTCGGCCTAATGAAGCCCTTTTCCAGCAACTCCTCGATCTGTTTCTTTAACTCTGCTAATTCTGATGGAGACATCCGATAAGGAGCTTTAGAGATAGGCTCGGTTCCAGGTACAAGATCAATGGAGAACTCCACTTCTCTCTCTGGAGGCAAACCTGTTATCTCCTCTGGAAACACATCCGGGAATTCACTCACCACTGCAATCTCCTCTACACCTTTTTCAGCTGTTGTGTGAATGGAGAAGAACACCATGTAGGCTTGACAACCTTTTCGAATACACTTTTCAACTTGCACTAAAGACAACAGTTGTGGCCCACTAGAACTGGCCAAGGCGACCGGTAAAGAAATGGTCTTCCTTCTACAATCTAGGATGGCGTCATTTGCCGACAACCAATCCATTCCTACAATCAGGTCAATACCCTTTAAGGGTAGACAAACAAGGTCTATAGTGGATGTTCTACCCTCAAATTCAATCATGCAATTCAAGCATGCTTTAGAAGTTTTCACCGAGGCTCCCGCCGGTGTAGAGACAATCACATCACAAGGCAATTCATACATATGCATACTTAGACGAGGCACATAATCATTAGATATAAATGAGTGTGTTGCACCAGAATCAAATAAAGCTTGAGTTTCAAAGCCTTGGAGTTTGAGAATACCTTTAATCAAATTAGGAGAAGTGTCAGCTTCTTCTTGAGATAGTGCAAACACTCTTCCTGGGACTGCAGCTCTAGTATCATTGACCCTCGTGAGCCTTCCTCACAGAATCTGAAAATATGGCCCGGTTTCCCGCACTTGAAGCAGATAATGCAATTTCCTTGATGCACCTTCCCACACTTAGCACACCTTTGACTATTGGCGGTGCTAGTGATAGGAGCTGTAGAACCCCTGTAAGAGCTCTGTCCCCCACTGACTTGACTCCTCGGAGGTCCATTGAATTGACTCCTCAAGGGTCCACTGAATTGACTCCTTGAAGGTCCACCAGATTGATTCCTTGAGGGCTGATTAAACCGCTTCTTGGAGTTGTTGAAGCTGTAGGTATTCTTCTTACTGATTCCTCCCGTAGGTCTCATGAATGGAACGGACCTTGTATAAGATTCTTTTCTCTTCTCAGCTTCTTCTTCTCTCATTCTTCTAGCAATGATTCGCAATTTGGTGCACATTTTTTCAAAATCATTAATCTCCAAGGGTGCTAGAGCTGTTCTTAATTCTGGCCTAGCCTTTTCCAGTAGCCTATCAGCCATCCATTTTGAGTCAGGTTGCGTCTGCGGATAAGTAATGTACTTAACTAACTCGAGAAATCGAGCAATGAAGTCTTCCTCATTTAGTTCCCTTGCTTGAAGGCATAGAATTCTGCTTCTTGATCCGCTCTAAGGGCATTAGGAAAATAGTGTTGGAAGAATTTCTCCTTGAACCTTTCCCAAGTTATCTCTACACTTTCAAAAGGCTTGATGCTGTCCCACCACTTCCTTGCTGCCTTTTGTAACAGCTGCTCAGCAAGTTGCACTTTTTCCTGCGAGGTGCAGATTACTATTCTGAATATAGTCTCCAGCCTTTCGATCCATTCTTCAGCTTCAGATGGATTCAGCCTACCCTCAAACTTAGGAGGATCAAACTTCCTAAAACTTTCCCAGAGCAGTGTGATACGCGCAAGGTCTTGTTGAGAATGTGCACTGCTACCACCTTTCGATTCAGTGCCTCTAAGGGTATCACCTATTGACTGGTGGTCACTGGGAGCTTCATCATCAACAGGGCCATTTTCTTCTTGATGGCTATCACGTTGACCTTTGATTGTCAACAGCTCGTCCTCATGTCTCCTTACTCTTCGATCAATGCTCACAACATAATCTCGTAATTCTCGCAAAATAGCATCATTATCTTGACGAGAAGGAACATTTTGATGTGGAACTGGGGTAGAATTAGTCCTTCGAGTGTTCACCATCCTTCCCTTCCTATGTAGAATAGCACAGGGACACTAGGTAAACTAAGCAGCGTTACTAAAATAAACTTTTAATCTAAAAACTAAAGGGAAGTGCACATGTTATTATATTTAAATTGCCATGACCCCTAGCCATTTTTTTTTCCAAACCTTTTGGGAAAATACTTTACATAAAAGTTAATTAAAAAGCCATGGAACGTTACAGCTCTGATACCAAAAATGTAACACCTCACATAATTATATCAATATACGCAATAAAATATTTAATTTAAAAGTCCATACATATTTTTAATACTGCAATTAAGTCAAAATTTCAAAACATTTCTAACATAACTTAACAACATAAACTATTAAAGTCTTATAGTCATGGCAAAAAAAATATAACATAGCATGTGCTTGAGGAGCACAAAAGCCTTCACGGCTCACTCCATTGGTGCCTTCCCTTGATTCCTACTAGATCCTTCGCCTGAAAATTGTTAATATAGGGGGTGAGATCAAACGTCTCAGTAACTACTGAAATTCTAACCTATACAAGCAAATCATATATGATAAACCAAAAATCCGTTTATATGTGTGTATAAATATATTAAAAAAATCACGGATTTGAGACATCCAATTCAATTTCATTTTTTTTTCCAACAATATACCAATATCATTTTTCTAATATATCCAAAAATAATGCAATATGCTGCCTCCCTTATATCACCGTCCACCCTTATACCGCTGACTGGAGCCATAGGCTAACACATAGTCCGATAGGAACTAATCCATTTTACTGAATTATTCCAAGCTCACCGATACAAGAGATATATCCGGCCAAAGATATAGAGCTCAAGCTCGGACTATGGCTCCCCTCCTTTGTGAATAGGGAGGTGTCACATGTCCCACAGCTCCAATGAATTCCCGGCCAAAGGAAAACATGGAAGAAGGGGCCCTGACAAGTGCCATCCACTGTGCACCGAGTGATGGCATACCACGTGGTAATTTTATATCCATGCAATCTCCTTCTATCCTTAGCCCAACAATGCATGTCAGATGCCAATAATGTTACATCATAAATACGTCCTCAAATATATTAAAATAAGATAGCAATAAAACTTATATACCATTTAATAGCAATCATGACAATTCATAGCCATCAATATATTTAAATATTGATCATAATTATAGCAATAAATCTTAACAAAATCAAATAACATACCAAAACATTTATTTACAAAAAATCATAATATTATATTTCAGGAATATAATAATTAGTAAATCCACAATATAATCATACACAATTCACATGTACAAGAAAGAATTTTCAGAGTTACCTGGTACTCTTTAGCTTACAAATATTCACACAAAGATTACTCCAAAATTCTCAAGTCTACAAAATTGCACATAAATATTTATTAATATAAACTCAGAACTACTCCAAGCTACTCTAAAATTCTAAGACTACCCTCTAAACCAAAATTACATAAATATATTAACTCTCCCAAATCTAGGCATTTATAATAGATATTATTTTGAATAATTTACATATAAGGCTATTTAAATTAACAAAAAGTAATATATTTTATACCAAAATCTAAAGATTTTATTAAAATTCTCAATTATTTATTATAATCTCATTTAAAATTTTTCAAACCAAACAATTTTTTAAATTATAAACAAACGTAACTTATCTCATTTCACCAAATCTCAATTACAATTTTCAAGCTTCAAAAATTATTTCAAAATATATCTTTAACTTATTCAATATTTAAACCGATTAAAACCTCAATAATATATAAAATAACTCAAATAAATTATTTAACTCAAATTTAATCGGTAAAAACATATTACAAGTCTAAATAACAAACTTTTCAACTAAAATCTTAGTTTAAAATTCTCAAAATAATCATTCAACAAAAATAAACCGATTAAAATTCCTTAATAATGTATCTTTAAATTTCTACGGTCATATATTGTCAAAACTCCATATTTACTCTATACCCAAACGTAAAATTTTCTAAACATGATAATGAAACTAATAATATAAAGATATAAATATATAGGAAATATTCATAAAGAAAATATGATAACAAGAAGTAGTTTTGTGTACCTAAATGATCTCCAAAACTGTCAGGTACTCTGCAACTCAGCTCTCTCTCCCCTTTCCTCTCTGCTTCTCACTCTCTTTTCTCTTCTTTCGCTCTCTTTCCTCTTCCGTCTCTCTTCCTTGCTTGCAAGAAACAACCGGGATGAGGATATATATATATTCTCACATGTAACTTCACCGTCCTCCACCCAATTTCCACTTCCATCCGTACTTCCCCTTCTTTTTCTTCTATCATTTACTACTACTCCTCCCCAAATTCTCCTTCCATGTACTATACCCCATTTTTTTCCAACATGCGTCCTCCCTTTTTCCTTCTTCAATTAATACTATTGCCAATTTTTCCACCTTCATTTACTATTCTTTCCCAAACATTCTTCCTTTGTCCGTTCCTTTCTTTCTTTTTTTCTTGCCCCATTTAATACTCCTCCCCTCTTTTCAACTTACGCCACTTTCCCCCCATCTTTTCCCTTCTTAATAAATCCCCCCCCCCAAATTTTCAACTCTCCGTGGAAAAAGGGGGTTGGTTTTTTTTTTTTTTTTACTAATAAAATATTATATATATTTGATTACAATTTTTTTTTTATAGAAAAACTAGTATGTTACACCTTCTTCCATGACGCTTCCAAGCGAAGGAGTTCCCGAAAATGATATGGAAGAAGGGTCTGGAGATAGTGATGAAATATTGGGGGCACCAACTGGGATAAGCGGAGAGTTTAATTCGGTCACATTCAATGACAATGGGAGGAAGTGGAGGCAACACTGGGATGAGACGGGAAAACAGTCGGGGGTAGTAGAGCACAGGTGGCAGTCGACCTAGTAGCTCATTAGGGGTTAAAAAAAGGGCGAATCCATGAAGAAGAAGAACACTGCCACTATGAAAATAGCAGATGCATTAAGCAGGATAGCTCAGGCAAATGAAAATGATTCTCAGCGTGAATATGAAGAGATTTCAGAAGCACGTGCTAGGAAGATAGAAGAAGAAGCGCGTGCTTATGAGACGTCAATTGCGGGAGTCATGGAGCACCTTAACGAAGTTGATGAAGTTGTTGATGATCCTGATTTGTTTGGCCGGTGCACAACACTCCTTATGAGGGAGCAAGCTGCAAGGGAGATGTATGTGACTCTGAAGAACAAGAGGGAAAGACTCCTGATCTTCTTGAAGCACGCAACTAAATATTGAGACTTCATTTGTGTTGCTTATCATAGTATTTGACTACTTTTTGTGTTATTCAGGAGATGACTGTGATAATTTGCATATGTTTTAGGAATGATGTAACCAGCACTATTGTATTATGTGACTGCTAAACTTCTTTAGGAATTAGACAACTTATTTCCTTGTTAAATGTTTACTAATTTCATATGAGGATTTCTGAATTTTATATCTATGTGCACAGGACAAGACAAAAAATGGCTGATGAAATTAAAATTGCGGAAAAGTATCGTAAACGACAGAACAAACGGATTAATCAAGTTGCAGTAGCAGTTGGTGGATACGCTTCTCTTCATTTGTGTAAAGAGCCCCAGCACACAAGTATTTATACAGGCAAGGCATGGGTAAGGGACGTTTTACAAGGCCATTCCACCCGTTGTTATAACATGTTTAGGATGGAAAGGGAAGTGTTTTTCAGTCTTTGCACAGAATTGCAGCAACACGGTCTTACGGAAACTAGAAATGTTGGGATACATGAAATGGTTGCAATGTTTTTAAATACCGTTGGCCATGCGCTTAGTAGTAGGATGCAGCAAGAAAGATTTCAGCATTCGGGGGAGACAATTAGTAGACATTTCCATAATGTCTTACTGGCATGCTGTAGACTTGCTATGTCCAATATCAAACCAAAAGATCCAACATTTCAGCATTTGCATTCAAAAATACAGCCCGGTGGTCGATACTGGTCCTTTTTCAAACATGCTATTGGAGCAATTGATGGAACACATATTTCATGCGTTGTTAATGCAACTGAGCAAACAAAATTTGTTAACCGAAAAGGAAGAGTGACGCAAAATGTAATGGCGGTTTGCGATTGGGACATGTGCTTCACTTTTGTATTAGTCGGATGGGAAGGTAGTGCGCATGATGCTCGTATATTTGACCACGCTCTCACAACTCCTTCCATGAACTTTCCCCATCCGCCTCAAGGTATATTTTAAATTGCTACAATTTATTTATGCGATACTGTTACAAAACAAAGTTTATTGACACCAATCATATATTTCATGTAGGCAAATATTATTTGGTGGATGCTGGCTATCCGACACCCGTGGGATACCTTGGTCCCTACAGACGTGAACGCTATCATCTCCCTGATTTTCGAAGGTCATCTGCACTTGAAAATGACAATGAGGCGTTTAATTATTTGCACTCAAGTCTACGAAGCACTATTGAAAGAACTTTTGGAGTTTGGAAGAGTAAGTTTGCAATTTTAGAAAACATGCCGAGCTATGACTTTCCAACACAGGTTCAAATTGTTTGTGCAACAATGGCCATACATAACTTCATTAGATCAACATCCATTTCTGATCCTAGTTTCATTTAGTTTGAACAAGAAGGTTCTTATGCAGAAGAAAATAACGATGATGATGGAATTGGATCTTCACATATACCTTCATCAATAGAATCTTCATCTCATATGGCTCGACTTCGTGACTCCATAAGAGATCAAATTATTCACTATATACGAGAATAGTCATGTCTTTTTTATTTCTTCTTTCTTTTCAGATAATGTAATGTGTTGTTAAAAAAAAAAGTACTTGGACAAATATTTTTCGTTGCAACCTCTATTATTAAGACAATTGATATGAAATTTTTTGTGTGCTTCTTTAATTTTGTGAAAAAAAAATTATGGGATTTTTCATCTTTAAAATCTTTAAGAAATGATCATATTTTTTGTGGCATAACTAATTATTTTACAAAAACATATTTAATTACTTTATTAAAAATATGCGTATTAATTTTATTATTTTATTAATATATATTATTTATTAATATATATACATATTTAATATTTTATTAAATTATTTTCCAAAAAATATTTATTTATTTTATTAATTTATATACGTATAAATTTTTTTATTAATATTATTAATTTACTTCAAATAAACATATATTATGAAATATATCTTATATGTAATTATCATTTAAACTTATGTCCTTTTTTGTAATTTCTACATGTAAAAAGCACTTCTGACAAAACCTATCCAAACACTCTCACATTTTCAGAATCACTTTTTCAGAAAACCTATTCTCTCAAAATCTATTCTCTCCAGAATCAATTCTCCAGAAGCTATTCTCCAAACCATGGTTTGGCTTTAATTTGATAAAAAAGAATTTTCGAGGAGGGGGGAAGAAGCTTTCCGAACAAGGGGAAGAGAAATTATCATTTAACCATCCTTTCCTTATTCTTTAGAGCCCTTTTCTTTGTTTCTCCAACAAATGCCCATGCATACCATGGGCATCATGCTCAGCTTCCCTTCACTGCAGGGGAGAATTGTCAGATGAATCTGATCATTCATATTTAACAGTTTTATTCAAAAGAATTAATCTGAACAATAAAAAGTTTATTTGAATGTTCCAAACTGCAATGGAGGACAAAAGAATTAAAAAAAAAAAAAAAAAAGCACAACGGAGAGAAACTAGACTCACTTGGGGAAGGTTTCAAAATCTGGCCAAACACAATTTTGCCACCAATGGAGCAAAGTTGCTCGAGGTAGTTCGGGCATTTCTTTTCTCCCCAATACCCATCTTAACAGAAAACAAATTCCCGAACTGCAACAAGCGACCTCCATCCATTAGTTAAGCAATGGACGTTCTCCATCCATTAGTTCTAGGATGCCTGATGGGTTAGTGTTCTCCAGCTCATATGGGCAGGTAGGCCATAGGCGGGTAGAAACCTGTCAATCTCCAAGAACATATTACATAAAAGCAAGGAAGGTAAGATATGGCAATTACTAAAGACGGTATTCTATATCAGTTTTTGATTCTCACTCATTTTGTTGGATTTGGATACTTTTTCTAACATTCAAACATCATTTTACATAAGATCTCTGATTTGGATTCACCTCGTCATTTTATTAGAGATGAAAGTAGGGAATGGGTTTTAAGAAAGATATCTGCGATTTATGAACAGAGAATTACAAAACATGTTCCAAATAAGATAGTAATGACCCACAGGTCACGGATACTTGCAAATGAGAAATTTGGCATATAAATGCAGAAGTTTGACTTATAGATGGGGCTAAGAAAAGAATTAATTTCCCTATGTGGGACCTGGTTGTAATTCTCCCATTTATTACAGAAGATCTAAATTCTTCATGGGAGAAAAAGAGCATCTAAATTCAGAGTGCAACTCATGGAAACCCTCTTGTTCTCCATTTTTTCTTGCTTACGCTAAGTTTCAGACTTCGTTTATAGGAAAGAAAGGAGTGCGTAACATCTGTGCACAATGTCTATATCTTTAAAAGAAAAAAAGAAGAAAAAAAAGGAAAAAACCATGCATATGAAATATGAGTTGCCGCAGATCAAACAAAGGTTCGAATATAAAATTAACCGAGCACTTAAACTAGTCTTGAAAGACATGGGAGTAAATACTTCACAAGAGCTTCGGCCATATTCAGCTTTTATAAATTTGAGAATTGATATAGCCTTACATTGAGTTGTTAAGTTCTTAGATACATAAAACCAATCATGGACCGTAACAATTTAAATTTCTAAAATTTTGGATAGTCTTTCACAGGCTTTCCTTTTTTCTGAAAGTACCCATAATATATCTAAGAACTGGCAGAATAGCATCCTAGGAAGACAAAGATGCAGTAGAATTGGAGTTTCCTTGGGTTATTGTAAGTATCAAAATAACAGCTCACCTCAAATCAAAACAACTGTTGTTGAAAGCATTTGAGCCATATTGATCATTATAATGTTGCTCTTTATAATGTTTGATAGTGTGTCTCGCAATGATGGAGTAATCTTCATTATTCAGTCTGACAAACCCACGGCCCGCATGAATGACTGAACAGAATAACATGTATGGTTATCCAATCAGCTTAGATGTATCATCGAGCAGAAGTAGCGAACCAGATTCTTTGCTAAGACTTTGGTTATTCTGGGCTCGTGTTCTTAGACCAAATGAAGTTACTTTTTCACGTCTCCAACATCTCGAGGAATGAGAGGCTATAAACATGATTTTGCAAAGAGCGATGATTTACCATACTCTCCTTTATTCTTTTCATGTTATCTGTTCTCTCCAACTTCTCTAGGCCTCTCCAATTTGCATTCTGGAATACAACTAATAAAGATCCCAGAATCCAACTCCCATCACTCACTATAAAGAATTAAAATAGTCCCTTTGTCATTCTGAAATGACTGGAATCACCCTGATTCACCGATATTCCTCTAGCTTATTTTATTCCTTCGCAAAAACATTAATTGCACAATGACAAGGACGCAATGAAATTCACTTCTTGCTTCCAATGCTTTTCAATCCCCTGGTGCAGAAAGGCTGGTAGAGTAAAAGGACTACTGATCTCATATCTGACCACGTTTACCAATAATCTCCACAAGAACAAGTTCCCTCACTGAAGTGATGAAAGCGGTGAGAATCCCTTAAGATGATCAGCCTTCCAACAATCTTGGATATGTATTTCATGGCAATATGACAGTCTTCACAGACACGCAAGTTTTTCATGACACGTATTGGTCTTCCAGCTGGTATAGTCAAAATTCCAAATGCCACAGCTAATTTCTCACTGTGATACTTAAGCAAATGTTCCTTTTCTTCCTCTTCCACATCATGCAGGACTAATTTTGTTCTAGTAACATACCCCTCACGCTTCATTTTTAGATCTAATCTTCTAAGAAGGCATAGATTCTATTCTTTTCTGGATGGAAACAATCCCCAACAGAGAATGTATGAATCTTGTTTTGTACCTCAACCCAACTATAACCTGGTACTTTCTTGATACCACCATCCCTCATTTTCAGCCTCATCTTACCAACATCAACCCATCTACCTGAAGCTGCATACAAATTTGAAAGGAGGACATACATTCCTGTGTTATGAGGCTCCATTTTGAAAACCATCTCGGCAGCCTTCTCACCCAGTTCAGTATTGCCATAAATCCTACTTGCACCCAGTAGAGCTCCCCATGTGGCAGCATCAGGCTCAAAAGGCATGTTTTTCATCAAATTATGTGCTTCTTCCAGGCGGCCCCAGCCCTCCCAAGAAGATCAATCATGCAAGTATAATGTTTTGAATTAGCTATTATACCATAATCCCTTTCCATCGAGTGAAAATATTCCATTCCCCTGTCTATCAAGCCAGAATGGCTACAAGCAGATAGAACACCGACCTGAAAGAAGAAGCAGGATGCTATCAGATTTAGTGAACAGATGAATAATTAAGTTGGCATTGGTTGAATTTTGTGCTTCGCCAACACTCAATGATGGTTGTAATATTTGATTGCAAGAGCAAGCAAACGCGTTAGCAAGATCAACCATTAGAGCTATGGAAAGAAAACTGAAAGATTGCTCTTAAAAACAATATGTGTTTGACAAGCGATAGGGTATGCTGCCAACAACGCCAAGTTCATATTAAAGAGGGTGTGTGTGGAGTCTTAATTCATTGGAGTCACTAAAGTAACTCTCCTATTAATTCTCCAAATCAGTTTAACCAATACCCGATATAGTTCTTAACACCATGTTTAGCAATGGTGGCCATTTCCTAAGTACACAAGGTAAGCAAGTTAACAAACAAAATCAGATTTCCAAAATGAAATTAACGAAATAGCATGAACAGACAAGCTTATTCTCTTCATGAAGATTATATGTTCAGTTTATGTCAGAGAAACAATGTGCTCCCTTCCTAGCAAATGCACTATCATAGCATCCCACACATTCTTGTTGGAGATTGCTCAACCATGTAATAAAAGGATCTAGTTGTAGTGTCACGCAAAAAAAAAAAAAAACAAAAAAAAAAGGAGCTAGTGGTAAACTACATATACAAAAAACAATAATATCAATAAAAAGACGAGGAATAGAAGATGACAATAGTTCACACTTCCAGCTGGGCAAGGGAGTAAATCATGCTATAGATGAGCTTTGAACAACATTTAAATAGAGATAAGAGGCTCAAATACCCAGAAGTACCCATGGAGGAGCACCTAACACCTTGAAGTTTTTTTTTGGCTCTTATATGCCCTGGAAGTTTTATTTCATACACTTCTGCCCTGAACCATTATCCATCATTAAATTTGACCGTTAAAAACACCAATCAAATCACATCATTTAATGGTCAAACTTAATAGTGAATAATGGAACCGAAAACAAACTTCTAGGGCAGATAAGTGCCAAAAAAAACTTTCAAGTGTTGGGGCCTCCTTCATGGATACTTTCAAGATATTTAAGCACATTATCCCCCCCCCTTTGGTGACAAGCACCTTATCCCTACTTAAATGCATATAACATGTGTGATAAATATATATACCATAGTAATGTCATCAGGTTGAATTCCCGATGCCTTCAGCGACTCAAATATCATTAAGGCCTGTCTGCCAAACCCATGCCGAGCATAACCTGCTAACATTGTGTTCCAGGAGATAATATCTTTATCTTCTATTCCCTTAAATACAACATAAGCCTCTTCTATGCTGCCACATTTACAATACATTCCAAGAAGTGCATTCCCAACAAAGCACCCTGTCTCAAACCCTGCCTTTACTGCCTGCAAATGAACTTGCTTCCCTAACTCCAAAGCAGCAAGATCAGCACAAGTGCTCAAAGCACAACTAAAGGTTGCCCGATTTATTGTTTCCCCATCTCGCTTCATCTCTAAAAACATGTGCAAAACATCTTCATAGTGACCTGTTTGAGCATAACCAGCTATAATAGCTGCCCATGATACACAATCACGTTGTGGCATCCTCTCAAACAAATTCCTAGCTTCATCAATGTTACCATTCTGAGCATATCCAGTGATCATGGTATTCCATGAACTTATATTACGACAAGGCATTGCCTCAAATAATTCCCGGGCCATATCTATTTTCCTGCATTGCACGTAACCTGCGATCATTGCATTGTATGAAATCTCATTTTTTTGGGGCATTTCATCAAAAATTCTTCTCGCCTCATCCAACATCCCATTCTGCACATATCCAGAAACCATAGCGGTCCATGTGAACACATCCCGTATTGGAGACTCCCCAAACAATCTCTTTGCTTCTGACAAAGCTCCATTTTGAGCATAACCTGTAATTATAGTGTTCCAGGAAACTTCATCTCTAACAGGCATTTGGTCAAAGAGCTGCCTGGCGTCACGTAACATCTTCCTCTTTACAAACCCACCCATCAAACAATTCCAAGAAATCAAATCCCAGTCTGATTTTGACTTGAACAACTGGCAAGCATCACGAAGTCTTCCATTCTGAATATAGGCTGCCAGCAATCCATTCCACGAGATTGAATTCTTATTAGGCATCCTATCAAAAATAGTCCTTGCCTCATCAACGTATCCATTTTGGGCATACCCAGACAACATAGCATTCCATGAAACAATGTCCCTTTCAGGCATTAAGTCAAATAACCTACGGGCGTCACCAAGCCTCCGATTCCTGACACAGCCGGTAAGCATTACATTCCACGAAAAAAGGTCCCTTTCAGGCATTTTCTCAAAACAGATCCCTCGCATGATCGAATTTTCCGTTCCTTAAGTACCCGGATATCATAGCATTGTATGAGACAGAACTTCGACGGGCATGGTGTTGAAGACTTGGAGGGCGACTTGGCAGTGCCCATTGCGCATGTGAGAAGAAATGACCCTGTTCCATTCAAAAATGTCAGGGTCCTTAACTGTAGAGGAATGTTTCAATGTATGAGATTTTGAAGGTGAGCTTTCTTCGATGGTAACGGGTTTGGGATTTCTGTGTCTCGCTGGTTGACTCTTATTATAGAGAAAGCGGACCTGTGATTGTCTCAAACCATAAGTCTCGCGCAATCGCATTGCTGTTAACTTCGAACTGTATTATTTGATTCATACAACCTGCTAGGCGTGCCGGAACATACACCAACTCGACCCGTCCGTTCGCTTCATTAGCTACTTGGACTTCCTCTGCCTAAAAATATGCTCAAAGCGCCGTGAAGATGGTCTCAGGGTCTGGGCCTTTTTTTTTTTTTTTTTTAAATACGTCCGAACCAAGACTCCGTTGAAGAGCTAAGAAGCTCGTGTAAGGTAGTAGCTCCGAGAATCTGGATCCCCACAGGTTCATTCAAGGCTTTCTTTGCAAGCATATCGGCTCTTCGGTTCTGTTCTATGCGGACCAGCTGCAACTCAACCTGCCACCGTCGCCGGCTCGTTGCAGGGCCCGAAAAGCATCTTTAAAAATACAAATAAAATAAAAAAAACCCCTTCGTACATGGTTGGTTACAATTTTGTAAGTTCACTCCATTTATTTTTCTTAAAATAATTATGTAGGTGACGAAAGGGAAAGAAACTAAAAAAAAATAATTATTAGTATTTTAAAAAATATATCATGTTAATCAATTTAATCAACATACTTAATCTATTTAAATTAATTAATTAGGTCTTATATTAAAAATAGTAACAGTAAATTTCAGATTTATTTCAAATTTTTATATGTTTAATTGATATTTTATTTTATTTTAATAGATATAAATAATTTAATTATTAAAAAAATTGCATACTAAAAATTTTGAATATAAACTACCCACATCAGATATTGGGACCTCTTGACCCCATTTTTTCTTGTAAAGATAACCTCATGTAAAGAATGAGGGCTAAGCCCAATATTGCGTGGATCTGGAATGCTGAATCGGGACGTGAAAGCGAATAGTTATTAAAATGGGCCCAGGTTGGTTCAGAGCATCGCATATCACGTTACATGTATGGCGGATGGGCTCTTGAAATGACAAATGACAGATAAGGATCAATTTAAGCAGTTCAATACGTTTAACTTTTTGTACCCAAAAAAAAAATGTTTAACTTTTAGGGGGTGTTTGGATGAAATCAAACCATGGTTTGAGAATAACTTTTAAAAATAAATTCTTAGAAGAATAGATTTGTGTGAAAAATTGATTTTGATAAAGTGAAAGTGTTTGTATAATTGTTATCAGAAGCATTTTGTATATGTGCAAATTACTAAAAAAAGCATAAGTTAGTATGATAATTACATAAAAGATAGATTTTATAATATATTTTAATTTGAAGGAATAAAATTGTTAATAATATATTTTTAACAGCATAATAATAATAATATATAAGATAATGTAATTAATAAATAATTAAAAATGTATATTATTTATAAAATATAAAATTAAATATGTTTATAAAAAAAATAATTGAGGGGTGTTAAAGTCATATTATCATTGAGATCTATTCTGACAGGCATAATTATACTCTCTAATTTAAATAAAAAATAGAACAGATTCATTTCTTCTGAAACCAAGGTTTGAGCACAAAACCAAGGTTTGACCCCAAAACCGCGGTTGTTAATTTTTCAATGTTTAGTAAATTTGAGACTCAAATCATGATTTGGTTTTTAAAACCATGTTTCATCATATTACCAAAAGATGAGGATTTCAAAATTAGAAAATGCCAAAAAAAAAATCAAAAAAAGAAAGGGAAAAAAAAGATGTGAAAAATACCTTCGCAACACAAAACAGTTTAGTTTAACTTACGAAAACCAGGAAGCATGCTTATCTCATAAGATTTTAGTACCAGTTTTTTCAATTAATGATTAATAGTTTCATAATTGATTTTTAGTCAAAATATGAGTGTTAGCGTTGAGGGTTTTATTATTAGTTTTAATCAAAATACAAGTGTTTGGTTAATACTTTCAAAATCTCGATTTAATCAAAATATAAGTATTCGGATGGTACATCCCAAAATCTCAAATCCGCGACCTTTCACTTTCAGTTACAGTAAAAAAACTACTATTTCTGGTACTTCGTATAAGAGTTTTCAAATTAATACGAATAGATTAAGAAAATTAGTTATTTAATAAATATGAGTCGATTTTCTTAAAATACTTTTTTAAGCATGACATTCATTGGATGAAAACTTATCAGGCCGCATTTGACATTATGTTTGAGATCACTTATAAATACATTTAACATAAGCCGAAACAAAACTTTTCACATATAATTATGCAGTATTCTGTAAATTATAATAGAAAAAATATTTATAAACCATTTTAAACAGCCTCTCAACATGCATAACCGATATCTATATTTTAGAGAATAAATTATGAAGTTGTGAGACAAAGTAAATTAAAGTTTTATACTACCTCCGGTCCTAATTATAAGAGCTAATTAATTAATTTGAGGAGATTAAAGAAAGAAGTTAAGTTAGTTATTTGTAACAAATAAGTGTTATCTTTTCTAAAATATCCTTACTAATCAAGTGTATTGGTTAGAACTATTATTGTTGGAAGGATTATTTCGGAAAAAAATAGATAAATATGAAGACAAAATGGACTAGAATCTTATATTTAGGATTAAAATAAAATTTAAATAAAGTCTTATATTAAGAAATGAAAGTATTATTTAAAACTAAAGTTAATATTCAGCTACTGTTTATACTTAGTACATGAGGTAATATTTGATTGGAACTGAGAATGGAGATTCCGATCAGGCTTCTTGTCTTCCACACTCTCCCTTCCTCGCCTTTTGCCGAATCCTGAAGGACAGAAAATTAAAGAAGGCCCTCTCAAGTGTGATCCCACTTTGTACCCTAAAAAAAAAAAAAAAGAGAAAGTGTCATCCCACTCGACTTGCCACGTCACTATACGTTGAAGCTGAAAAGGAAGTCTAGAATAAAATTGCAATACAATTTGCATTCTTATATCAAAACCTAGCATTAAATATATTATTTTTTATGTTATACTAGTAATACGAGTACATCAGTATGGTCATAGTTTCGTCATGTTAGGAAGAAAAATGAATTCTTCGACTGAAAAAATTGGTGTGGCTGGTGAAATTATGACTTATCAAATTTTAGTGACCATTACCATATTTTATTCTATTTATTTTAGGAAATAAAAATACATCAAAAATCTTGAGTGAGCGAAAAGCATGGTGTCTAATGAAAGGAAATATTGACATTTGAGTATGAAATCACAAATTTAAATATCCTTTAAAGTAAACAATACTTTTTGGAGAACTATTTTCATTTCGGCATGATAAATACTAAAATTTAATCTAATAGTACCGGATATAGACTATCAGTAATGTGTTTGGAAAACTTTGAATAATCCTTTTTTATATATAGTAAATTAGATAATGTTAATTTTATTGCTTTTTGACTAAATTGCATCTTTTATTTGCTCTAAAAATTCTCTTAACTTTGAATCATCTTTTTTCCCCTCTTTCTAACCAAAACTAAATAAAGGCAAAATTAGAAAATTATCATTAAATACTTAACAAGTGATTTACAATATGGATTATAATGATATTATCTTATTTTTTGTCAAACAATAATTTGTTTCACAATATAAAAATTATGAAAGAATCACATACTACTACATCCGATCCTTAATATAAGAGCTAATTGACTAATTTGAGTAAATTAAAAAAATTAGTTAAGTTAATTATTTGTGATAAATAGATGTTGTTTTTCCTAAAATATCATTGCTAATTAAATGTATTGATTAAAATTATCATTATTATAAAAATTATCTTGAAAAAAATTGATAAATATAAAAAAAAAAATTAGAATCTTATATTTATGATCAAAATAAAAATTAAATAAATTTTATATTAAGAACTGAAACTAGTATACGTTGATTTCTAAGTTTAAAAGAATAGTATTTCAAAGTCACCATCTTTATGACATAACTATGATCACAATAGACTTTAAGCTTATGTCATTGTACTATTCATATACTAACACCATTTAAAAAAGGATTTTGAAATGAAGATAAGAATTAACTCCTCACGAGTGATGACTTGGAGGTTGAGATTGTGAGGTTACGGTGTTCTACATTTGCACGCAAACTGCTGAGGAGTTGACCAAATTGATGGATGACACTAGAAAACAGCAGTTTGAATTTTGAGCCATGCATTGGCAAAAGGACAGAAAGACCCAAAAAAAAAAAATCCAGCACCCACAGTATTTTTTGAGGTCCGCTCAATATTTTAAAATATTTTGTAGTGCATACAATATTTTAAAATATTTTTTAGGAACATCTAATACCCTAAAATATTCTTTTGTCTTCATGCTAGATACACAAAAAAATATTTTTAGATGTTAGATGCATAAAAAAATACTTTAAAGTATTAAATGCACACACAAAAATATTTTAAAGTACTAAATATATTTTAAAAAATATTTTATGATGCTAATTGCTGAGTTCATTACAAAATATTTTGACTTTAGCCATCCAAGTCCAAGAAAACAACAAAAGAAAACAAAAACCTGAGCTGTCACTGAGGAATTTGGATTGGATCATTTGCCAATTGTTTAAAAAAAATTAAAGAAAAGACGTTGGATCTTGAGCATGAGTATTGAGTAGTACTCGATTACCATTTTTATATTGTAATTCAGCGGATACAATTATACAAACAAGAGAGACTCGTTGGAAAAGGTAGCAAGAAATCGTAGGTAGATTAAAATTTATTATCTAACACAGCTAACTTGGGTGACGTTGGTCTTTTTAACTTTAAAAAAAAAATATTTTTAATTTTAAAATCATTAGTCTTAAATAATAATTTTTATGATAATAATATTTATTTTAAAAATTAAACTTAATAATTAAACTTAATACATTAGTATTTGAAAATATTTATAAATATTCAAGATTCCAATATTAACATTTTATTAATAGTTTTAGGGTTAATAAAGTATAGATATACTTTTTAAAGTTAGCAACCAAACTGAAATTTTATGTAAAGTCAAAGGACTGAAAATATACTTTAATATATTTTTATTTGGAAAAATCACAAAAAACTTGAAAATAAAAAAATTATAAATAAAGACCTGTTATAATATTAGTATTAGTTTTGATAATAATTGATAAGTAAATAATAACAATTTTCATAAACGAGTCCTGTATGCAGTTATTTAATTTCTTTTAATTTTTTAAACGAGTGCTATGGAGGAGCCCCTCGTCATTCTTAATATACTCCTCCGGTCCTTAATATAGGACCCAATTCTCAAGTTGGTTTTGGTCCTAAATATAAGACCCCTTTCTTATATTTATCAATTTTCTCTAAATTACCCCTATGAATATTCCCTCAACCATAATCAAGTAAAAAAGGGAGATGGGGTATTAAGAAAAATGATTATGATGTTTTAGGAAAAATGTCTCACTTTTCTTATAATTAACTAACTTACCTAACTTCCTTAATCTAATCAAATTAGTTAAATGGGTCTTATATTAAGGACCGGAGGAGTAATATCTTAACGAGCATTAGTTCTGGTTGCCGGTAAACATTACTTTTAATTTATAAAATAAAATAGGGTTAAAAGGTAGATTGGATCAAATTGGGTAAATGTATAGTTTTATAAAGGACTGGATTGTTTTTTCAACAGGAAAAGACTACTGTAAGATGTAAATTTCTGGAAAAGGATTTTTATATGTAGACGATTAAAATGAAAAGGTATATTTTATCTTAAAAATAAAATTTTGAATATTTTCACACTCATAATTTATAATTTTATGTAATGTCAATATATACTACCTATGTACTACCACTATATATATTGCTGAGTTACATGGTCATTAGTATAACACCGCCTACGGTCTTTGATATAAGAGTTAATAACTAATTTATAAATGTTAAAAAAATTATTAGTTAAGTTAGCTATTTGTAATAAATACATATTGTCTTTCCTAAAACATCACTATTAATTATGTGTATTAGAACTACCATTTGATAAAAACTCGTTAAAATTTGCAATTATCATAGAGATTATTTCAGGACAAAATGGATAAATATAATAGACAAAACGAATTAAAATTTTATATTTAGAACCAAATAAAATCTCCAAATAACTCTTATATCAAGGATCATAACTTGATGATTTCACGCGTTATGGGACAGCATCGATTTGAAATAATAAAAAATTAAAGGAAAAAAAAAAGGGAGCAGCACATGACACATTGATACGATGTGAATTGGTCATTGGTTGGTTTCCTTCATTGGATAGTTATAAACTTATAATAATCACCAATATAATATGCCTCCGCAGGTAGAGTCCCAGCTCCAATCAATTACGTTGGAATTCACGGGAGAAAGCACATGTTTAGGAATATATGCCCACTCTAATTTGTGTTATCTTAATTATGCTTTCTTTACAAATAATTCTTATATCTTGAACACCAATCATCTCATCTAATGACCTTGCTTATCATGCCGGTTCATATGGTTGATTATGTTGAATATACATATATAGCCAGACCCTTTTTCAATGATCCCATGCTCTTTCATTAGGATTCTATATTGATTTTCTTTCTTTTTTTTTAAATGAATGAGAGACTTCTCCTAAGTTTTAACTAAATTATCATACTTCTTTCAGTCTTAAATATAAAATTTACTTGTAATTTTATATTTAAAGCAAATTTTATATTTAAGACCGGGATAGTATATAACAATTATGATTTATTTTCCATCGTTTGTTTAAGTAATGAATGATTTTCAAAGCAAGAAGTAATTAATGATTTTAGGAAAAATCACAAAAATACTTTTAAAAAAAATTGTAAATAGGAACTCGTCACAATATTAGTATTGGTTTTGACAGCAATTGATGAGAAAATAATAACTATTTTTATGAATGGGTCCCTGTATGTAATTTTTTAATTTATAAGATCTTTTTTTACGATTTTCTCATGATCTTACCACCTAGCTAACTTGAATTTAACAATTTTAAATTAAAGATGAGTATTTTCTCCCCTTTTGTTTAGACACGCAGGTTTAGTTAAAAAAAAAACATCTTTTAAATATATTATTAATAAAACTAAGAAAACTTTCAAAAATAATTTTCTCTAGGAAAGCTTAAAAGCGATGAAATAGTGCTGGCGAAAGGATCCAAAGATCTCCAATAATATTAAAAAAATGGCCATTTGAATAGCTGGCACGCAAATTATATTAAAAAAAACACAATATTATTATGGTAATAATTGAGATCCAAAAGCTGCAAAAACAAAACCCACAAATCGTGTGTGATTCCATTAAAAAAAAACTAACAATCCAACATTGAAGATGGCCGAAATCATTATACAATGAATTGATAAGATAACATATACTTTTGATTAAGATTAAATACCACCCCGAACACTACACTACCCGTATCCTATTGAAGAGTAGGTGACAAAACGTTCTCGTAATGCAATATATATAGTATCATGATCCTTCATATAAGGGTTGGTTAATTAATCTAAATAAATTAAAAAAGTTTACTGAGTTAATTATTTGTAATAATTAGTAGTTATTTTTTCTGAAATATTCTTACTAATCATGTGCATTAACTATAACCATCATTTGATTGAACATTTAACATGCGCAACTACTACAATGACTACTTTAAACAAAGTGATAAACACGAGACACAAAGTAGATTAACATCTTATATTTAGAATCAAATTGAAAGTTAGGCTAACTCTTATATAAGGACCAATACAGTACTTCCTTAAAATAAAAGTTTGACATTCATTTTGGTTCTAAATATAGATACAATCTGTTTTGTTTCTCATATTGATCTATTTCTTTTAAAGTGTCCTTGTAGTAGTTACATATGTTAAATGTTTCATCAAATAGTAGTTTTATCTAATATACACAATTAACAAGAGCATTTTAGAGAAGATAACACCTGTTTATTACAAATAACTAATTTAACAAACTTTCTTAAGTTACTCAAATTAATGAACTAACTTTTATATTAAGGATGAGAGATAATATTACCTAAGACCAATTTTTATTTACTTATTTTTTTTTTACAGGTCTCTTAGTTCTATTTATATGAAATAATAACCTTTTGTCCGGAGCATTTATAATTTTTTATACCCTCACTAGAATGGAATATTTATTGATGAGATTAATTAACTATTAAAAACCATAAACTAATTATTAAATGGGGGTAATTATTTAAATAATTATATTTTAAACATTTTTTTGCCAACAATAATTATATTTTAAACACAAACCAACGGTTGACTACATTTTTAATTCTTGAGAATTAGTTACTCATCTCCGCCAAGGAAAGGAAGAGTATTTAATTATTTTCTAACAATTATATTTTGCGCAGTAGTCAGCCTGTATATTAGTTGGTTGGCGAAAAGAAAAACAAAACGTAGAGATAAGTTGTCGATCAAAGAGTAGGTCCAAAGGATAAGAACACTAAATATTCTAATAAGAACGTATAATTAAGTGGAAACGTCCCTGTAAACCGAAATAAATAAATGGATGATTACATAAGAAATTAGTTGTCTGTTAATTACGTGTATGACTTTATAAACAACAAGGGCCAGGTGGTAATATTTTGAAAGAAATTGAATCAAATTGCCTAAAATTAATGCTTTTATTTTTGCCGCTAAAATTAGTTAGCGTTTAAATCCAAATCACTTGCAGAGATTAGGTTACTAAACTACGTGCTAAAGCATTGTTTATACTAATCCGGGGGGTGTGGTTGAGTGGTAGGAGCTCATCCTCCCTTAACCAGGTGTTGAGGATTTAATCCTCACCTCGGATATGGAAAAGCTTTAAAATCTACTTTTTTTCTTTTCAAAATATATAACATAATTAATAACAAATCTAAAACAATTTACGATATACAGAAAGGAAGAATAGCATCTAATTCCTTCAAGTTTTGCGTTACTGGCATGAAATTTCTTCGACCATTAAATTATATTCCCTCACGTTGTTATTTTTATAAGCGATCAGCAGTAATTTTACATAAATTAATGAAATTAGTTTCCTCTGATAAAATATCAAAATCACGCCTCAATAGAAATTATTAGTCAGAAAATTTGATTAATTAGTTATAAAATCTTATAATTAGTTAAGTATTGGAGGGAATAATAAAATATAGAGAAAATTGCAGATAAGACCTTTCAATATATGAAATTGTAATTTAGGACTCTTAATTTGAAAAATAGCAGATAAAGACCTAATTTCATATGAAATTTTGGTGAAATGTCTGAAATTTTGGTGAAATGTCTGAAATATCCTTTTGCCAAATGACAAGTTGACTATGGAAAATAACAAATTTACTCTAACGAATAACAACTTCAACAGATTAAATCACAATTTGGTTGAGAGGCATTTCAGAAATTTCACCAAAATTTCATATTTGTAATATAGAACTGGGTCTTTATCTGCTATTTTTCAAATTAAGGGTCTCAAATTATAATTTCACATGTTAGGGACTCTTTATTTGTAATTTTTCCTAAAATATATTATATTGTGAAATATGTAAAGCTTTTATGAAAAGGACAAAAATACGAGGGAGTGCCAATGAACTGCGCCAATCTAAAAGGGTAATTTCTTCTACGGTAATTAAGCTAACAAATTGTATATCTTTGTATGAGTAGAGAGTTGCAGACTACCAGACCAAAAAAAAAAAAAAAGAGTTGCAGATTAATGGACAAAATAAATCGATACCCTTCTAATGCGATGAGAATTAAATTCCAAATCAGCAATTCCAGCGTTGTTATTTTGAAGTTAAGCATAGTCAAAACAAGTTGAAGTACAGAAAATAATCTTGATTTGAGATTGAGATTAATAATTTTTAATTTTTTTCAAGATTTTCTGTTTAAATAATGAGTTGTTAATGTGAGTGGGGTATTCGGTAACAAAATTTAGATCACATATACTGACAAATGTGGATCTTAATCTCATATAAGCATTGTTTTGTCGTCTTGTTCGATTATTTATACTCCTCCGGTCCTAATTATAAGACCCAATTGATTTATTTGAGGAGATTAAGGAAGTAAGTTAAGTTGGTTATTTATAATAAATAAGTGTTGTCATTCCTAAAATATTCTTACTAATTAAGTATATTGGCTAAAACTATCATTATTAGAAGGATTATCTTGGAAAAAAATGCATAAATATAAGAGACAAAATGGATTGGGTCTTATAATTAGGACCAAATAAAAAGTCAATGGGTCTTATAATAAGGACCGGAGGAGTATCATAAACAAGTACATGGCCGCCGTGGCTGGCGCCTTTAGACAGTGACGCGGGGGAGTCCTGGTGGGGAGGGGGGCGTGTCTATAGGCCGTTGTTGTTTTGCTTGTCTTCTTCTCTCCCACGTTCTGCGATCATCATTAAGCTGAACTACTACTTTCGCTTTGAAAACTTTCCTCATCTCTAGCTGCCTTAATTAGTTCCAATGGCGGCAGTGACAGAGATGCTATTTCCTTACAGAATAATGGCCGAAGAAAATTCTACTTCGGATTCTACTTCTCCGGAAGCTGAGTTGAATCCAACAGATGCAGTAATATTTGTAGGAGTCAGTCTGGCTCTGGGAATTGCTTGTAGGCATATTTTGCGTGGTACCAGAGTCCCTTATACTGTTGCTCTGCTCATCATTGGCATTGGCCTTGGATCATTAGGTTCGCTTTCTGATCATTCTTCATCCCCAGTCTTTGCTTGCTTCTCTTGTTTTGTGACAAATTTTGCTGTCCTCCTTCGGCATTCTGAACTGTTCAATACTGGATTTGAAATTTATATCATTAATTTTTTTTTTCTGGGTTGTTATAAGCAACAGAGGTTTGAAAATAATGAAGTATGAAGCTGATGCAAGAAGCTTCTGGGAGCTAGAAAACATCTGGTCTCAAATAGAATAGAAAGAGAAAAAAGAAATCCCCGATGATCATGGACTTTTGATCTTAATTTGCCTTCAATATTTTATTCATGACATTTGAAGAACTGATTTCATAAATTAGGCAGTGAGAACCTCTTTTTCTTTAATCTAAGTCCTGAAACTAACAAATCAGTAACAGACGTGCGAGACACCAAATAGTTTGTTTGTAGACGCACACCAACGGCTGTATGATTGATCCAGTTCAATCTTTCTCTTGATCTAAATAAACTTGTACTGTTGCTTCATATGCCATCGACATGCCATCATGATATTGTTCATCATACTTGAAGCAGATCTAGAGAGTAGTTCAAGTCAGAATAGGTGATAAGGAATAATTCTCATTCCTTCTCCCCTGCGCATTTTTCAGTTAAATCTACAAAAAGATGCAAAAAGCAATGTTCTTTTTCTTCATCCTCTATGAATCTTTACTTAATTCTAAAGTTGCTTTCTGGCAATTTCTGTTTTTCCAATTTCTAACTCTTTGGGTCTTATATTACATTTATATGCTTAATCTATAAGCTTATTTAATTTTATGCTTATTTTTATATATTTATTTCATGCAAGTTGCCAGAGTTCTTTCATTGCTCTTTTAAGAAACTTTGCTTGTAAAACATGTCAAAAACGCGAGTTTTTGAATGCTAACAGTAACAACTCTAGTTCCTAAAAATGTGACATTTACAGTTCTGACCTAGGATTAATGAATAGATAAAACAGCGCATGTATCATTTATGCATGTGATATTTGAATTCAGAAGATAGAAAAACGGTGATTAGACATCGGGTGAATGTAAGTGATGTCACCAAGGTGATGGTTGTGAAGACAAAATGTGTGATATAGTCATTATTGTGTCAAAAAGCACAACTGTACTATTATAGTTTTATTAGTTCAGACAAAATCTTCGATTGATCTAATGTAAAAGCAACAAAATCCATTTTTATGATAATTACGGGTGTCTAATATGCCAAACAAAGTGATTTCCAGAGTCCTTTATCAATTTACATAGTATGCTCGTTTTCTTCATTTTCAAATTATCTGTCTAAGTTAGCTTGTCAGCATTCTTAATTGATTATCATGTCTATCCATAAAGCTTAAGTAGTTCTTTTTGTTCCATTCTTTGGTCCATTAAAGGCACCTTGGGTCTATGGACATCTTAAAACTTTCCTATTGTGAATTTGGCACTTCCAGATTTCTTCAGGTTGTCAAAACAAGCTACTCTTTGTTTATTCTTATGCATATTTGGTTGTGTCTTTTGATTTTGCCTATTCTTAAGATTACGAGTAAGTTATCTGACGAGCATTGGACTTCTGAACAGAATATAGTACTCATCATCAACTGGGAAAGATTGGCAATGGAATTCGTATTTGTAAGTTTGGACAACATTTCATTTTAGTTATTTCGAACTCTATGTACATGCCAATGGAGATAACTCAAACTCTTGGCGATTAGAGCTTGATTTAAACTCTCGGGAATTGTAACTTGATTTTGTCTTAAGCATCATTTTTTTGTTTGAATATTCTCTTAGTCAGGTTGCCTTCCTTGTTGGATGCATTAGAAAGACGGCACTAGATTACACCTGAGGAGAAGGAAATTCCTTCTCTAAAATATTTTGTCGTCTTGTTATTTCCTTCTGCTAGCATCATTATATTAACTGAATTGAAAAAAACTAGGTTGTCGTTGATGATCTTCTTGTTCCGCTGTATAAGCAGCTTCCTTTTCTTTGACTTCTGAACATTTGGAGCTGGGAACTTTTCCTGGCTAAAAAATTATATCTGTTGAATCAACTTCTCGTACCACTAGAAAAACAACTTAAGCATCTTTGGTTTTTCCTGCTTGTTGTTCAAAACAATTAGATATTAGCAATTTCCATATGCAGGGTCAACCATTGATCCAGATCTTCTGTTAGCTGTTTTCCTTCCTGCCCTCCTTTTTGAGAGCTCATTCTCAATGGAAGTTCACCAAATTAAGGTTTCTTTACTGTTTTCTTTCCTTGGAGCATCTGTAGTTGTATTTAGAGTTACAATATGATAATCTCAGACTGTTGTGCTTGACCCTTCCCCATGTATTCGTGCATGCAATGGTATCTCTTGCATGATTATGTGCAGGAACATCTATTCATTATATTTGACGTCTGTAAAAATTCACTCACCTAATTATGAATAATTTATGAACTAATTTTATGCTTTCCTAAATTTAAGTTGAAAACTGCAGTACATTTGGTTTTTTCCTAAGTTTTGAAGCCCCTGATTTATTGTTAATTAAATTAATAGAGAGAGGAAAGAAGTACTGAATAGAAAAGTAAAAGAATGATATGAAGGACAAGATATCCTTCTATATAAAATAGAAAAGAAGAAAGCTGAATGATATCACTTCAAAACAATTTATTGTAAACAAGTTCCTGTTGTTGGCAATATAGATAAAAGGTCCTGTCATTCGAAAAGGTAGAGGAGGAAAGACAGAAGAATGTTTAATCATCCAGCAGAGAAAAACTAACTGAACATGAAAGCCGAGGGTTTTTGGGGGACTTGTTTATTTGGGTGCATAATCCTAGACTCTTTAGCAAGAAATTTTTATGTTCGTACTTTTAATGGGATAGGAATGACTTAATTGTTTCCTTATGGGTTTGAGCGCATTGAGAAGGTTAGTTTGAGGGACATGCTGAAGGATGTGAGAACTCTTTGGGCTAATATTTTCTTCTATTCAGTTTGTACTTTTCCATGTTTCCTGTTCTTTTTTGCGATCTCCTTCCCTTCAGTTTATGTGATTCATTGTAAGCTCAAGTTCTTAGGTGAATACTTGGAGATTTGTTGTCTCTTAACATGCATTCTCACGGAAAGTTGAAAGACTGCTGCCTGTAAGTTTTAAGCATGGATAAGACAGATGGCCACTCTTTTCTTGTCTTAAAACGTAACCTAGTTAGGAGAATGGTGATGAGGACGATTGAAGTGACTTTGCTACTGTATGGAGAACCAAATTTTAATCTTGAAGCTTAAACTACTATGTTTTTATCTTTGACATTATGCATCCTAGTCTAGAATAAAAGCTTTCGTGTGGGCTGTCACTTGTCAGATAATACATGCAAATAGTAACTTTAGGCTTTGATAGTGATTAGGGAAAATTTGTAGGACAAGCCTTGAGGGTTTTGCAAGAAGGGGAAAACGACAGGTACAGAAGTGTGAAGAACTAAATTTATTTATTTATTTTTTGGTGAAATGAAGAACTAAATTTATGTATGCTTTAGAACCTTATCCTTTAATGGCCTAAACCTCAGGATGGGTCTAACACGGGCAATAGATGTATCCCATCCTTCTCAGACTTAAAAAGACATAAATCTTTTGTTAAAATGCTGCCTTCAACTATGTTTCTGAACTAGATCCTTTTCTCCTTAATTTACTAGCATCTCCAATTTCCCTGACTCATCTATTATTTTGTGTTGTATTGCTTTCTATTTGTTGACAGGCCTTCCTCCAACTGCAGTGAAATTCAATATTCTCTTCGTCTCAGAAATGAAAAATAACAAAAACTGAAACTAAAAAAATGTGAAATGAGTCGACAAATTGAGCCTGAAATTTTGCATATTTTATTTATGGGATTATTTTAAATTTAATAAGAAAAGGCTATCTTGCATGATTGTGTAGTGAGACTCTAAAATGGAAACCAAGAAATTGGAAACTCAGACAAGATTACATGAGTGACTAGCAGTGGTGCTATGATGTAATGAATTTATTAGCTGTATTATGCTTATTTACCAGCTTTAAGCTGTCTGATTTTCTTTTCTTCTTGAATTTTGCCGCAGAGGTGTATTGTACAAATGATATTACTAGCTGGTCCAGGTGTTGTTGTATCAACCTTCTGCCTTGGATCTGTTTTGAAGGTATATGAATTTATGTGCTTAGGTTTAGTCTTCCATGTCATTTTTTAATCAATTTTATATCATAATGCAGTTGACTTTTCCATATGGCTGGAGTTGGAAAACATCACTATTGCTTGGGGGACTTCTAAGTGCGACTGATCCTGTAGCAGTTGTGGCTTTGTTGAAAGAGCTTGGTGCCAGCAAGAAATTGAGTACAATAATTGAAGGGGAATCCTTGATGAACGACGGGTATTCAAATTTAGATGATTTCACTCTTATTCCATTTTTCTTCTTATTTGTTGAGGAAGTGGCTTAAAGACCTAAAAGATATAACCATGTTATTGTTTGTGCATGTGGTGATTCTGTGTCCTTTACATATTTTGTTTTTGAAAGTGCTTACATTTTTCATGTCCAGAACGGCAATTGTGGTCTATACTCTATTTTTTCGGATGGTCCTTGGAGAGAGCTTCAACTGGGAGTCGATAATCAAATTTCTAGCACAAGTTTCTCTTGGAGCGTAGGTTTCACCTTCTTCTTTATTGCATTGTTTGCAAAATTTCATCTTACTTAAATAATTATTTCCTTGGTCCAGTGTAGGAATGGGTCTTGCCTTTGGGATAGCATCTGTTTTGTGGCTTGGATTTATTTTTAATGATACAGTGATAGAGATCACTCTAACACTGACTGTTAGCTATGTTGCTTTCTACACTGTAAGTTGCCTTTCAGACCTGGTTGCTTGTTTTAGTAAGTTGAAATGTTTGCATATACGATATTCAACTTGGGGAACTTAAAATGAATTAAATATCAAATGTTTTGCTAATTTGTGTAAAAAAAATTTTAAACCAGGATGACATCATCCATGTCTTCACATCTTCTCACAACTCTCACCCTGTTGAAGTGTTATTGCAGTATTTTGTGATTGCATCAAGCCTTTGGGCTCTAATCATTTTAGCTCGGCTTATGTTAAGAAAAATAGGGAAAGCAAAAGTTAGGAAAAAGAAAAAGACAAAAATGTGCTGTTGAAAGTATTAAAAGTTTGAAACTGCACAAACAGCCCATTTATATTGTTGCATAGTGTCTATATTTGTCTATAGAAAACTTCAATGGTAATTTTTTTCCTGATAGGCTCAAGAAGGTGCTGATCTTTCTGGCGTTTTGACAGTGATGACACTGGGGATGTAAGTTGAACTTCTGTATGAAGCATCTTTATCACTTGAACTTTAGAAATCTTGTTATTGAAACTGTTGAGCAGGTTTTACTCTGCCTTTGCGAGGACAGCTTTTAAGGGTGATGGACAACAAAGCTTGCATCACTTTTGGTATGGGCTTGTGCTTTGTCTATATAAATTATAGGGGCATGTTATATTCGTGAAGCTTAAACTGTCAATGGAGCCAGATTTTATTTTAATTTTAAATTTCAATTGTTTTAAGAATTGACAATGATAGAGTGAAGGCATATTACAGTGTCATTGAATACTCACTAAACAAACACGCATTAACAGCACAACAATGCAGTACTAGAACCACAAGAGCAGTACAGTTTTCTACCTTTTGATGGGTTGGCTTTCTACCTAAAGGCTAAAACCCGACTAAAATTCTCTTCCTCTTTCTCCTCAGCCTTTTCTTTTTGTATACCCTGTCAACAGCCCTTAACTGCTCCCTCCTGCCTTTTTATCACAACTACCTTCTTTTGCCCCTCTACTTTTCTATCTTATCTGGTTTTTAACCTTTGTGCTTTCTTTTGGACCACTAGTTCCCCCTCGGTGCCCTTTTGCTACTCCCTTGTGCTTCATCCTGTATGTTTTGGTTGCAGCAGTTGGCGGGTTCCATCATTCAGTTCATTCAGTATCACCTTCTTTTGCTTTCTCATTGGAATTCTTGTTTATGTTCTTGATAGGATTGAGAATATCATGCAAGACCTCCTATGATAGGGTTTAGGAATGACATAGAACATTTAGTATATCATAGTGGTGTCTTCCGGGCTAGAGCATGTTGATACTCTTGCATTCTTTGTTTCTCTGCTTGCACCTTTGATGGGAATAAATTATTTTCTTGACCTCAGCTCCTATCTTTTAGTCAGTTCCTTTTACAGCCTTGCCAAGATTCTTATTATCATTTGTAACCCATTACTCTTATAGTTTGTTATTCATGCTCTCCTTCTTGGACTTTATATTTCCTTAATAAATAGTTTTAGATTAAAGGGCTACTCATTCTTGCTACTTGTTGGTTTTCTGTTTACTTTAGACATAAGTTTAAAGCCCTATTATTCTCTTATGTTTTCTCCAAATACTTTTTGTCTAAATATGGATAAGATGATGATAGGCTTGTGACTCTAGCAGTGCTGCAACTGTTACTGCAGAAGAATCCGGCTTTGGAAGTTACAATACTCATTCTACGTATGAAGCACAAAGATTTTAGAAAAGGAGCCATACCTGTTTCTAACATTGTTGGATCAATGGACACTTCTATTTTACATTGTCACAATGTTGGCATCTGTGTCATGTCCCTTATCTATGCCAGTGTCAATTCTTACATTTGTTTTAATGCCATTCATATTTTCCTTTATTATCTGTTTCAGAAAGTGAATCATTTTTCAATCCTTTCTTTTTCCCAGGGAAATGGTTGCTTATATTGCTAATACATTAATTTTCATATTGAGGTTAGTACTCAACCCAACTTTCAAATAAAATTAATCCACTGATGTGAGATTTTGAATAGGCTGCTCAGGTCTTTTTCAAATTAATGAATATATTTATATATATTAATTCTGGTTGAACAAAATTTTAAACAACTGAAGCATAACTTTAACATATATTATTTTTTTAAAATTTTTAACTGATTTTTTCTTTTTTTTTTTTTCTTTTTTGGCAGTGGAGTTCTTATAGCTGAAGGCATCCTTAATGGTTACAATGTTTTTGCTGATGGTACTTTTCACTTATTGAACTCTATTTGGATGTTTGTAGCATTATTTTCTTCTACCCCGTTATCTAAAAGAGGAAAGCCATTCCGGAATCTTTTTATATGCTAATAGGTGGTCGTAATCGGTAAAATATTATATATTCATATATGAGTGTGTGATGTTCATGCATCTCAAGCTCAATAGAGAATATTATACTTGCATTCTACAAGCATTTGTCTTTCCTCTGTCTGTCATATCTAGGGAAATGGAAATCTCAACTCAGAGAAGGAAAGAGATGAGAGGTCTTCAAAACTTTTACTTTTCTTTCAGGAGGATATTAGGTCCTGATGGAATCCCCTCAGGAGTTCTTTGGAATCATATTATGATTGTGCTAGAGCGCAAGTTTATGTAAATAGGCTACAATTCTGGAAATAAACACACACGGAGTCATCTTCCTGTCCCAAGCGTTACTCTTTATTCTTTACCCATCTTGACCCAAAACCCACAATATATAAACCCCCTCTCGCATGCACCTCAGACACCATGTGACTTAGCCATTTTCTATTGGTCATGGAGCCCACAGGGCCTTAGTTTGCTATTGCTCTTCACTATAAAAGTAATGACACTGTTTTTTTTTCCATCAATGACAGAAAAGATGAAGGGTAATGAGATTAAACTCAAATTAGCCATTGGCAATTTGCCTGTCCCTTGCAGAAATCTCAAGCAGTGACATTTTACAGCTGTGGTCGTTAAAAAACTATATAATAATGAATATATACTCCTCCGGTCCTTAATATAAGACCCAATTGTTGAGTTGGTTTTGGTTCTAAATATAAGACCCATTTCTCATATTTATCAATTTTCTTTTAAATTACCCCTATGGATACTCCCTCAACCATAATCAAGTAGAAGAGAGGAAGGGGGTATTAAGAAAGATGATTATGGTTTTTTAGGAAAAATGTGTCACATTTCTTATAATTAACTAACTTATCTAATTTTCTTAATCTAATCAAATTAGTTAAATGGGTTATGGGTCTTATATTAAGGACGGAAGAGTATATTGTATGTTTTGTAGTTTACTTCTACTTTTATCCTTGTTGAATCATCATTTGTACAAAATTTTTGTTGAGCATTACATTGGAAATTGTACCGAACGTATATGCTGATAAATTAGGATTTCTTTTGTTTGGTTTACTTGTCTTAGTAGGATTAAGATTATTGAACTTACCTATATAATGCTTAATACATGCAGATGGAATTTCATTCTTTATCACCAAATTGATTATTGATGAAGTGTTTTTGGTTATGCTTGGGTTGGGGGGAGGGTTTAATTGAAACCTTTCACTGGTAGTTTTAATAAGGGAAGGGTAATGAAGTATTTCAATGAATCTCATAAAATCCTTATTTTTTTTTTCTTTTAAATTCCCCAATTCAAGAGATTGTGGAGAGCTTTATTGAAAGGGGGAGGGTAAATTATCAGTTAACCATCCTGTTCTCTTCCTTCTGTTCCCATCCTTTTCTTTTGGATTTTTTGTCTATGCTTCTCCTAACTTTCTTATGTTTCTTTACTCTGTAACACACAACATCACTGAGATAAGAATGATTCAACCGAGATGCTTTAATGGTTAAGCTGATGCTTTTCTTGATGCTCTGTTGTTATTGTCATTTGCTTCCCTTTCTGGTAAGAAGGCCTCTGTTTTCCCCTGGTTACCAAGTGTAAGAAGTCTTTCCACTTTGTAAACCTTGAGGAGTGACTCCAAGCTAATGTATTCGCCACAGAAAATCATGGGCCTACCTCTTTCTTCTCTATGCTTATGTTCAAGCATCTAGGTGCATAGTAGTTGGAATACTTTTTCCCTTCCTACGTTACTTTGGATATGGTTGGAGTGGAAAGAAGCTGCAATTCTTATCTGGGCAGGATTGCGAGGCGCAGTTGCCTTGTCATTATCATTGTCAGTTAAGGCAAGTATACATGGACTTGCGGTGGCAAATTGATTTCTGTTAATTACTACCAAGATCATTG